>NW_005842528.1:975944-1030764 GCF_000455745.1 Alligator sinensis
TTGGACTTTTGCAGTTTCTGAGAATAAAGCCTTGTGCCACCCCTCTTCTGTGGATTCTCTCTCAACCAGTGCTGCTACAGAGGATCATGTGTCCATGGGAGGATGGGCTGCAAGAAAAGCCTTGAGAGTTATTGAACATGTTGAACAAGGTAAAATTGAGACCTGATTGTACAGAGATCTTTTGTATCGTAACTGGATTAAAACTAAGAATGATTCCTTCTAAATGTCATTATTTTAAACAAGTAGACACTTTGGTAATGCCAAAAATGTTTTTAAGGTAAGTTCTTAAATAGTTAGTTCTACTCAAATCTCTTTCTAACAGATATGATTCAGGTGAATTGCATTGAAACAGAACTACTTAATAATATGACAGTCAGCCAAAATTTTTCCATTCTTCATTAATTAGAGATTAAAATGGTAAAAATTTTAGTTGTTGCTGGAAAGACCATTAACAAAATATAGCACAAAAACAGCATGTGTACCTTGGTTTATATAGGTTTACACCAATGGGTGCTTCAGCAGTCAGATTCTATAAAATACAAAATATTGTTTGTCATGCTCAGGAAAGTGAATGTGTAACTGAAGAATACAATGTTTCTTTGATAAGGTTTTCCTTAGATTAATTTGGCCCTTATGAATGTGAGGGATTCATGCCTCTAGTTAATCAGGTGAGACAAGGGCAGAGGCTGTGCAATTTTTTCCAGTACACATTTGTTTGAAAACTCTTTTCATGCTGCCAAAGAGCTCTGTGAAGTGGGCACAAAGGAACTCCAGACCTGAACCCCCAAGTTCCCTTGAGCGTTTTAAACCTGGATCTGACTTTTACAGCTTAGGCCCATCTCCATATTTCATCTGGCCTTAAGGCTGCCTCTGTTATTGGGTGTTGAAACAGAGATAATTTGAGAGGTATTTTTAGGAGCAGTAAGCATCTATCACAGCTAAGTACAAAAGGAACTGACTGCCTAGCACCTGGAAGAATCACACTTAACATCTCTGAGCATCCAAATAAGAGACTATTTAAAAGTGCTGGACTTTTGCCTCTGTTTTCCTGTTTGTAAATAGGCCTCTTATCTGGCTGCCTTCCCCAGTATGCCACATGGATCAATTAGTATTTGCATAGCACTGAAGAGGTGAGGGCCTAAGTATGATCAATAATCATACCACACTCCAATTAGAAATGTTCTTCAACTGTAAACTCGTAATGAATTGTACATCCTGAAAATCTCTGTCCTACCTTTCACTGTTTGGCTTCCTAGTGTTGGCAATTGAACTTCTTGCAGCCTGCCAGGGCATTGAGTTTCTACGCCCCTTGAAAACAACTACCCCATTGGAGAAAGTCTATAACCTTGTGCACTCTGTTGTAAGGTACCATCAAATAAATGTTTCCCAGAGGTTACAGTTTTGAAGCCCTGCTAACTTTGGTGGTGGTTAATGTTTGGCCAATGTTCTCAACTTGTCTCCTTTCAGGCCTTGGATGAAGGATCGCTTCATGGCTCCAGACATTGAGGTGACTCACAGGCTCCTTGTAGACCAAGAGGCATGTGTTGATATTCGGCATTTGTACAATAGAATTGATCCTTTAGGAAGGACCGTGCCATTTTCCCTTTAAAATGTCCCTCAGTGTTATCTTTCACAGAAAGAAGAGTATTCTTACCCTTCCATGTGCAGTTTTGTTACCAGATCTTCTGAAGAAAACATATGGAGATTGTTTGGGTTAGAGCAGTGATTTTCAACCACAGTGCCATAGCACCTGAGGGTGCTGAGAGATCCTTTTAAGGGAGACACAATTCCTCACAATATTAATAGTGCTAGGTGTGCCAATGGCTAATGGTGTTAGGATTGACAAGATCAACTCCAGTATTTTAAATAGGAATCTATAGTGTCAAAAACATTTTGGATCTGCTGTGGTCTTTCTGAGTTCTTTGCAACAGAAGAATTGCTTTATTATTTTTCAGTAGCCAAGAAAACAAGTGAACGAGTTGGCAAGTGAAAGAGGGTGCCTTGAATATAAAAAGATTGAGAACCACTGGCTTGAAGTTTTAAAGTGACACGTACATTTAAAATGATATATTAAGAAACACATTTCCTCAATTGTTTTCTTAAGAATTGCTTAGATAACAGAACTTTACAGATAAAGATCGAAACTCAGTTGTTAAACTTCCGGATGGCAGGTCCTACATCCATGCCAAACTCCACTGAAGACAGCAAGACTCTGGGTGTTGGTCAGGCAGAGCGGATCCACTCTCATTGTTTATATATGAATATCTCTACTGGCTTTCCACTGTGTAATTTAAGTCTTCATGGTTCTATTAAAATTTTGTATACCATATTTATTTTCATACAATACACACTTTTACCATCAAAAATTAGCCTTCCAAAACTGGGGTGCGTGTCTTAAGGTGAGAAGTTGATTTTTTTGCCCAGTGGCATTTCCATTCAGGCATACTGGGGTGGGGGAGTCAGTTGACTTCATGGCTTATTCGAATCTACTTGATTCCAGCTAATTTGCTATTTGCTTAGTAGGTATTAATGAGCCTTCTCCTTTTTTAGGATCTTGATGTTTCACTAATCAAGCTAGCTTTTCTCAGCTTAGTTTAGTTTAGCTATTCTTGGTCTATCTTCTCCTGTTTCACAGCCATGCAGACTTTTTAGCTTTTTTCAAAAACTTGTACCTGTCCAGTACAGAGCCTATTAATTGATAGCCTGCCTTCTCCCCTGCCTGGGAAAGGGGGCAAGTTGTCAAGTGGCAGTTGGCAGCCTCTGAAAAGCAGAGGCCCCCTCTCAATCCTGCCCATCAGCTGATTAGCAGGAGGGGTGCATTATTCCACGATGGAAATCTTCCCAGTTCACCCCACATGAGAAAAGCCCTGCTTCTTACACTCCTCTGGGCTGACCTGAAGGTGTGCAGGGAGAAGGGAGGAGCACTCCACCACCCTATAGAAGTCGTAAGCATACAGGCATTCACACAGAGATTTTCTTGGAACAAAAATAGTGGTTCCCAGCAGAGGTCACTCATAAGAGAGTTTCTCCTGGGAGAACAAATGCTTTTACACTTCCCTGGTGCCGAACTCCTCCTGGGGACAGGGAATTGAGCTGTGGGAAGATGCTTCCCAAGCCTTCCCCAGATTGGGGTCATTCTGGTCTGGAGGAGGTGTAGGAGGAATGCTGCTCCTGCCCCAGCCATAGACCAGAAAGGGAAGAGCAGCTGCTTCTTGCTCTCTGTCTCCTCCTCAAACAAGGGTCTGGGGCTTTGTCCCACTGCTCCAGCCTCCCCAGGACTGGAATTGGAGCAATTGCTGCTGCTTCCCATACTTTTCGTAGGCCAGGATCACCCAGTCTTGGGAAGGCACGAAGAGCAGAGGAGAGAGGGCAGTTTCAGGCTAAATACCTGTACTGTTCCCTCCCTCAGAAACATTGTTAGTGGTAGAAAATTTCTATTGCTGGAAATAAATGTCTGTTTGTGGCCATAACGTGTGGCATAAATGTATTGGTACAACCTAGCTCCTTCCTTCAAGGTGAAGCTATTCCCCTGTGCTCTCTTTGCAGGGCAGAGAATTTGCTCTAGCAGGTACCTACGGCAGTGTGTTAGGTGGTCCTACTACGTTCTAGCGCAGCGGTGGGAATTATTTCAGCTGGAGGGCTGGCCGCTTAATGAATTTTGGTGAGCTGTCCAGGGGTGCAAGGGTAGCCCTGCCCCTTGACAGGTGCTCTGCCCCTGGTTGCCATCTTGGGACTGGAAGTCCTGCCCCTAACATCTCCCAGAAACACTCCTTTTGGGAGGGGAGGGTTGTCATCTTGGAACCAGAAGAAAACCAAGTCAGATACTAAAATTTAAACACCTTACTATAACATATTCTAATTTTATTACAAAAAATATTTTTGGCATGATTTGTGTTTGCATAGTGTATATAGAGATGATTGTATAATAACTCAAACATAAAGTCTTACTCTTGTATATTGTGTGCAATAGAGGGGGGCCAGCGTGGCTGCACTGCTTGCCCCCATGTGCAGTGCTGGTCGGAGCCGCATGCTGCTGGTGGCAGCACTTGCACTGGGCACAAACACCCCTGCCTGCTGCTTCCACCAGCAGGGGCTGTGTGCCATGGAGGGATGGTGTGTCTGGGGGGTCCCCACACTCCCTCAAATCCACACCCCGCCCACCTGAGCTCCATGCCTCCGCCGCCCTCCTGGGCACAGACTCTGCACTGCCACCAGCCCCAGTCCCACGCTCTGCGCTGCTGCCCAACTGCGCAATAGGGTATGTTTGACAGGAGGTGTAAATGTGGGCACCTTGCTCCCACCCTTGTGGGCAGAAGGGCTGAGTGGGGTACACTTAGTTGGTAGGCACCTGTGGACCGAATAAAATTGCCTGGCGGGCTGGATTCGGCTCACGGACTGTATTTTCCCTGCCCTTGTTCTAGCCCCTTTAGTGCAGGAAAACCTATTGCTCAATATCTCTCACTGGGGAAAAGGCTCACCATCCCAAAGTATCATTCATAGTGGGAGTTCTGGGATGGAGCTCTCATCATGTAATTCCTATGCAAGGGACTCACCTGGTTGGGATTCCCCATATCTCCAAATGCAATTATTTATATACTTGGTGCCTTTTAAAAGTATTATATTTCAGTCTTCCCTTTGGATCTACCTATATCTATTTTCAAGTTTGTCTATTATAAGCAGAGATCCTGGTTTTCTCTGATTAAAAAAAAAAAAAAATCCCAAATTTTGGATCCAAAAACATAACCCCAAATCCACATTTTTCCATGATTGAAATAAAACACCACTAATATATAGATGTATAGATAGCGGTGTTTCATTTTAATCCTGGAAAAATGTGGAATTTGGGTTCCTTTTTTTCATCAGAAAATTGGGGATTTTTTTTAAACCAGCGAGAACCAGGATCCTTGATTATGAGGCAGTGAAAAATGCTACTTTTATTGGAAAGTGTTATGTGTAGAATTTGTGTTGGAAAAAAATCTCCCCTCTCAACCATCCTGCAGATGCTGAAAATCAAAGGTCTTTTCTTATCTAGTTCATTTGCACAGACGGATGTTTGGGGGTGGATTTTTGCCTTTTTGCCTGATTGGAGCATTGGGATCCTGTCAGGTGTTCTGCTTTTCAGGCTAAAATGCATAGTGAAGACAGCTGCTTGATATTGGAGCTGTTCTCAGTGGAGGGGCAAAAAGAGACAGAGGCTAAGTATGCCACGGTACACAGTGCATGTCCGAGGGGAATGGCTGGCAGTGCCTTGCCAAGCTGGTACTAACACGATCAGATGGCTGGGAGAGGAAGCTGTGAGACGTTACATGAAAAACAAGCCTGATAATGGGGGCTTTGCCTCTGTAGAAGCAGTAAATTTTTTTGTTCGGAGATGTAAAGGCCGTGGCTTGTTGGATCATGATGATGCCGTGGAGGGTGTCCTAGAGGACAATGAGTTTGTTGAAGTTGGTAAGCAACCCCAAAATGTTTAACTACGCAGCAGCTGTGCTTGCATAGGAGTCGGTAAAGTGTGTGTATTTATCTGAAAAGTTCTACTGTATTTCTGTGGTAAACCAAGTTTAAGTCTGGTGGGAAAATACTATATGCAATCCCAGTTTAGAGAGCCAGGTTTTAAATTCTACAGCGTGCCCCATCTGGTTAGGTGGATTAGGGGTTGAGTGTTCAATATGGCTTGGATTTTTTTAGATGTTTTCTAGAGTTTCTGTGTGCGCAAACTATGAGCACATTTAATGAGTTTTCTTAAAAGCATACAAAGGTATCTGGGTGGCTATAAGTTTAATATTCTTAATGGTTTATTATGACTAATAACAGAATGTTCCCATCTGGCAGCACAGAACTGGAGAGTGTTTTCATTCTATTTGTATCTTATGTTTTTCCTTCTAGTTATTGAGGGAGATGCAATGTCTCCAGATTATATTCCATCTCAGCCGGATGAAATTTATACGTATCCTTTACTAAGATTTATTTTTTTCATCTTGCAATTGTCACATGCACAAAAATAGAAACACTGTTCTTAGAAACTAGTCGTTTCTTAGGCTTATGCGTCCCTTATTTTCCTTTATGCATCTTCAGATATAGCAAATACCGAGAACCAGGAAAGGTAGGAATCAATAGTATTCTTATTAAAAAATGCTCATATTCTAGTAGTTTGTTGTTGGTTTGGTTTTTGTGTTTTTGTTTTTGTTTTTTTGGGGGGAAAGGGGGTTCAAAAAGGAAGTGAAGTGAAATCCTCTGAACAGTGACGACCTGATTGCTTTTTTGCCCTGTCAGTGTTCAAAGAAAATACAGTGTCTTTATTTGTCTATGGGGAAGAAAGACACAGACCCCACAAGATATTTCAGATTGCTTGGCTTGTTTGTAATATGAACTACATTAGCTTTCAAAGGACTCGGTCAGTTCTACAAACATTAATTATCAAGCATTATGGTAATTACTACAGGGAACAGTTTTCACCAACAGTACAGCAGAAGCATTTTGCTCAGCAGTAAACTGCTGCAAAGATCACCTGTGACTGTTTAATGCACAGTGTCAACCATTTGTATTTTGCTGGTATTTTTTATTAGCATTGTTGTTATGTGAGATTGTGGGTAAGCTCCGTATCAGAAAAAGCTCACTCTTGAGTTTTCGTTTAGAAACTTCATATACACACATCTCTAAGAAATGTCTGTTGTGTAGTATATTTCTTTAGATGGAGACAATTTGACAACAGAAGACTTGGTCAGTTTGGGGAAGGGGCTCTACAAGATCAAGGTAAAGGATTTGAAAAGAATCTGACTTTTGTATGTTTTTGTTTATTCTTGTGCGATTTTTAAGTAGAGGAATAAATAAATGGTGACTGTTTTTCCTAGCTCACACCTCGAGCTGAAGCTAAAGTCAGACAATCAAGAGAGGTTATTGAAAGCATTGTAAAAGAACAGACAGGTATTTGCACTCCCCCCCCCCCCCCCCCCCCTCACTTTTTTTTGTCTCTTTTCCCCCTAATCATTAATTTTGTGTCAGTTTAAATGACTCTGAGTCCTGTTCCTTCTCTGTAACATCTGTTTCAGTTGTTTATGGAATCACTACTGGCTTTGGGAAGTTTGCCCGGACTGTCATTCCAAACAGTAAGCTCAAGTACGTTGTCCATACTTCCTTATTTATTTAAGAAAATGTCTGGAAAAGACCTCTGGATCATTTCAACAGTTTATTTTTAAACATTGCCTCTTGTTTGTTTTTTAAATGTTTTTTTTTCTTTGTAGGGAACTCCAAGTGAATTTAGTTCGCTCCCATTCTGCAGGTAGTAATAACATTGATTTTGATAGTTTCCTCATCTATAGTGTTATCACAGAGGTTTATAACCTGGAGGTCATTGCTGTCATTGCAGGTGTTGGGAAGCCTTTGAGCCCAGAGAGATCTCGCATGCTTTTGGCTCTAAGGATCAATGTCCTAGCAAAAGGATACAGTGGGATATCCCTGGAAACTCTGCAGCAAGTTATTGATGCATTTAATGGTAAAAGGCTGTTTAGAAATGTAATACAACCATTGCTTTATTATTTATGTGAAGGTTGTAGCAAGAGAAACCAACAAACATTGTAGCCCCTTTGTAGTAGACAGTGCATAAGCTCAGTTAGAGACAGTCCATTACATTTGTGAGTAGGTCGCAGAGGCAAAGGGTGGGAGAAAAGCATGCAGGGAACAGGGTATTGGGAGCTGAAGCTTGGAGGCTCTGGATAACCTCCCTGCCCAAGATATACGAGGAAGTCTGCTGCAGAACCATAGGCTGAATCGTAGTCCAGTCTCTCAAACACTAGCTCAGTCCCTGTGTGCTCTAAAAGTAGACTTACAAATGTCGGAGGGGACAGGAGTATCTAGTGGTGGCATGTCCCAGAGGAGCTAATTTGCTATGGAGACGGGGACTGGAAGAGCGAAAAAATGGGACCAATGTGATGTTTAGGGGCAACACTCATTCCCCAGTGCTTCCCTTCTTCCACAAAGGGAGAATAGTTCCAGTTATCACCAGTTCCATCACTATGGCTATTTCAACTTAGTTTTCACCTTTGTTTTTCTCCTATAGCAGTGGAGCTGGTCTGACATGGAGCTCTGCCTTTTTCAGGTTATGTTTGGATTGGAAAGTTCACACCTATTGGAAAAGTGGCGAAGGAGCCTGGACTATATATAGCATAACACACCATTGTTAGCAGCCAACAGTGACTTTGGGTATCCAACTTGAGATATCTGCTAAGCGGTCTGAGTTTCTTGTTAGTGCTGAGGACCAGCCCTCTGAAAATCAGAGTTCTTTTATTCCCTCAAGTAGGGAATAAAAGAACCTGTAAGTGAGGTGAACATCCCTAGTGGTGTGTGAAATCTTGGTTGCTACAGCAATAGCAAATGGAAATGCTATTGTTGTAAAAGGCATATGTGCCTGTCCATTGCAACTCACTATGTACAGGGATTTTTAAAACCTTTCGACATCAAACAGTTTGGGGGTAAAACTTAGCATATACGTTTCTGTCCCAAGGATGAGATTTTTTTTTTTATCATACATTTTGAAGCTGTAGCATTTAAAAAGTGTAATGATTGGGTTTCCTGTTGGTTTATAACTGACAAGGAGTCTTATTCCAAGGGAGAAAGACCAGATGGATTGCCCTCGGAAATTAACTTTCTAAAAAACGTGATGCTCACTGATCTTGGGGTTTTGTTTGGGGTTGTGTTTTTTTAATTAAAACCATCTAACAGTACTTCTGTGTGCATGTATGTGAACGTGTGCCTACAGTGTGGTGGCTGATACCTCAGTCTTGCCACTACAGCAATAAGGTCCACTTACATAAACATCTGAAATGAGGTGGTGAGGATACTCTGGGGGGTTGCCTCAGGACCCTGTTTTAATGGCCAAGGTTTCACCATGGGTGCACAAATAGCTACTAACAAGCCTTTGCTGAAGAGTAGGGGGATGCCTTGTGGGAGAGATGTGAAAACTAAGAGGAGTAAGATGGTAGCATAGAAGGTCTATCAAAAGAACACGGTTAGGCTTTCAGCAATACATGGCCAGTTTAAAGATGAGTGGGGATGTCATTTGATTTCATTTTCCTAAAGAGGATTCAGCTCTCAAAAATATGATAAGTACTCCCCTGGTGTGTGTGTGTGTGTATGTACATGTGTACATACACACACTATAATTATAATACCATCTCCAAAGGTTGATTGAGATCAGCTACAGTGGCCTATTGGCTCATTCTTGCCTTGTCTGAGGGTTAAAAAAATGCTCCATGCTGCAAAACCTGTAATAGGGAGCTGGGTAGATAGTCACAGCCTTCAGGGACTGAAGCTCCATCCCAGATTTGTTCAGACAAGTACATGATGCCAGTATGATCTGTATTTGGACTGAAATTTCCAGTGACTTAATCAAAGCCATGTAGTATTTGAGTGAGTTCCAGTTTTTAAAGGATTCCCTTAGGATGAGCCCTTTAACATGATTAAAATAAAAATGTGTCTTTTCTGTTAGTCCCCACCCCATAATTTGGAGATGCTGTGACCTATCTGATGTTTTTCCATTCCATATAGAGCTGGGCTTTCAACCTTAACTCTTGGCTTCTTGTGTTTTTATGGGATTAAGGTACTTTAAAAATCAAAACTGTAATAGGTTTGCTGAATAAATCCCAGTTGTGTTTTTTCTAAACCACAGCTATTTTATGGAACTGCAAACAAATCCCAGTTTGCTCTGGAAGAGAAGAATGGTCAAAGTTTTTTATTTAATTGGTCCATATTTCAGTATGCAACTACAAGGTTACCTGGGGAGGATTCTTCCACTTGTGTCTTTGTTTTCAAGAGATGATGGATGGCAGCTCTAACAAAAAATGGATTTCTGTTTTCTCCTTAGCATCTTGCCTGCCTTATATACCCGAGAAAGGAACAGTTGGAGCCAGTGGAGACTTAGCCCCACTTTCTCATCTTGCCCTGGGGTTAATAGGAGAAGGAAAGATGTGGTCCCCAAAGAGTGGCTGGGCTGATGCTAAATATGTAAGATATTGGTGATCAGTACACTTCACCTGTTTCCTTCCATTGGCTTTGGTTAAATAATGGGTATTGTGGGAGGATAGGAGAGAATTTCTGATCAAAAACCACACTATATTCAAAACATTTAAAATCTTGTGTATTTTGTGCACTTCTGACTTATGATTGAAGTATTTGTTTCTGCAATGGACATTGACTTTTAGGGCTGCTGCCAACATTAGTTTGCTGTACAGGACTAATACTATGGAGAAAGGTAAAACATAATAACAGAATATGCAAACTCATGCATCCTGGATTTGCCACCTTGGGTATTATGTTAATGCCTTCCGATACATGATCTTTTGATACGCAGAAGAACTATGATGCAAGATACTACAGGTACTAGGACCCGGTGTGGTGAAGTGGGAGTCCCTGGCTAGCCACAGGGCTAGCTTCCCACCTGGCTCTGGGCACACCGCCCACCTATCTCGTCTGCCATGCCTTGTTGGTAATTAATTAAGTTGTTTGTTAAGGTGGGAGACTGTCCATTGTACACCCTGATACTGGTGGGCTATCCTTGGGTCCGTTCCACTCCTATACCGTGGCCCAAGCCTTGCGGATGGCATCTCAGGCAGTTAGCTCAACCGTCGCCTTCGCCCATAAGCTCTAGCCCCCAACCCTGGGGACCTTCAGCTTCCGTAAGCTCTGGCCCCGTCTCAGGCCCAGTCAGGACCCCAAGCTTCTTAGCTCTTTGTGGGCGTCTCATGGTGGGCCTCTGGCCCTTTTGACCCTTTGGTCCTGGCTCCAGCATTTACCAGTTGAGTACCTCAGCAGGGTTTTCGCCTCCTGCCTGCACTTATGGGTTGGGGTCCCCCATTCCCAGCTCATGTGCTCCAAAAGCGTGCCTGGCCCCCAGCAGGCTCAGGCGACTCCAGAAGCTTACCTGGCATACTCTAGTCTGACGTTACAAGTAGCCCACCTGAAGGTGAGGGCTGGGGTTAAGGCGCTGCTACTCGCCTTTCACTGGGGCGATAACTGGCCTGGCATTTCCTGGGGGGTCCCATGCCACTGAGAGCCCCACCAGGCCACCCACTCCCGGCAGGGTGCAGTTTTAGGTCATGCCCAGGACCAGGAGCCTCCAAACCATCCCCTACAGCTCCTGCCCTTACCTCCAGGATGTTGCATGGAGCCTTGCAGCTAAGCAATGTTACTGCCTGCTCCCAGCAGCAAATTACCCTGTTTATATAGGCAGCCATGGATCTAAAATGGCTGCTGCAATTAAGCAACTGCTGGTTGCTGGTTCGGCCCTTGAAGTGGCAGGTACCAACAGTGTTCTGCCATACCTGGGTAGAAAGATAAGATATAATGTTACATTAGCAAAATTTCTGAAGCTAATGAATCCGCCATCTTAAAAACATCAGCTTTGTCCCACCACACCTGAGATGATTCCTCAAGAGAAAGGATTATTGGTGTGGTTTCCAAGTAAGTAAAGACTCCAAGGTGACTCCAGACCTGAGGAAAGAGGTGTTGCTAAGATTTCTTCCAAGATTATAATGGTGTTAAGTAGATAAATTTCAGTAAATACATGACTTAAATGTATATTGTTTTCAGTGGATTAATTTGAGTTGAAAGGAATACTTTCAGAATTATGAAGCCCATTCAGCTGCATTATGAAAATCTATTTTTAAAAATTGTATTCCATCACTGCCATGATAGATCAGTGCTTTGATCCATCCATGAATATCCAAAAAGACAGGGATTTCTAAATCTTTTTCTGTTCTTTACTGGCTAGTACTTTTATGGCTTCATCGATAGTTGAAGTAGAACAGGGCACTTCCCCCAAATCTGCTGATTCCCCATCCAGTAAATTAACCCTAGACTGTCCTTTCTTATTTCAGTGTCCTGGCTGCTTCTGCATCTTTTGTGAGAAGCTGTGCAGTCTCTCTTGTGTTGTTACTTCTTATCTTCTCCCAGTCTTTCACAGGTTTTGTTCTTTCAGTTGAGGGGATTTGGATAGGATTCTGATTGCATTTAAAGCAAGACTGTTCCCTAATTTTCTGTAAGAGTTTTTTTCAGGATGTGGAATAACATCATTACTCCTTCATGGGCTTGGACAGCAAACTTTCCAAAGCACTTCCAGACTTTTCTGACTGGGGAATGAGAGTACTGGACAGGACTCTACATTGACCAATAGCTTAAATGTCTATATGCCAAAAATTCCCCTTTTCCTTTCTTGTGCAGTATTGTAATCTGTTCATTAACAAAGCCAAGCCGAAAGTTGAACTGTTTTGCTGATTTCATGCAACCAAATACTTGAAATGCATTTGTATTAAATCTTTAATAAACTACTTTACAGGTGTTGGAAGCCCATGGTCTGAAGCCAATTACCTTGAAACCAAAGGAGGTAAGAAAAAAATGTACTGCTGCCAACTGGTGACAACCCAACCTACCTAATCAGTTGTTGCTTCATGTTTATGATGCCTATATTTTAAAACTGAGTTGAATTAATGATTATTTTAAATCAAGTTTTAGAAGGGAATTACATATTGGGCATGGGGAAACATACCAGAGACCTCATTCTGGGATAAAAGCTATATCCTGCCTATATGTTAAGGTTGCACTGTTGGAACTCTGTCCTTCTATCGGTGGTAAATGCCATTCATCCACACAAACCTGATGAAGAATGCTTTGCATTCAGAAGCTTGTCCAGCTTTATCCCAAACATGCAGTTTGTCCTATAAAAGATATCACCCAAAATATTCTTTCTGCTCACATCATTTCTGGACTATCACAGCTACAGTATCGCTTCATCCACATGCACATTTTCCATTGTCAGTGATTCCTGGGATAGCCATCAATGGAAGTTACTCTAACTCTCACTGATACAGACTGACTCTAGTCAGGAGCTAAAGTGGTATAATACTAGTGTGTACACATCCCATTTTCATAGCTACTATAAAGCAGTGCAAACCATCCTCTCGCTGTTATTCCACACAGCACCAGACTCTGCAGAACTGACCTATCTGGTCACTCTTTTAAATTTCACTGCTTTGGAGTCATCTCAGCCATCTATTACCAGAAATATAGGATTTTTAGATGGATTTTTGCTGCCGTGAATATAAATATATGTTTAAATTTTAGATGATGTATTATGGGGGCCAGAAGATATTTTGATTTGGTAGCTGATAAAAAGAAACATATTTGTGACTTGAAAAACACACATTTTAAAGATGTTCACGTGCACTAGCCAGCATTTGCACGGTACAGATATTTACTGGCGTGAACGTATGAATCTGTTTACTCCATAAAACCCACAGTGATAAAATCTTACTAGGCATCTAAGCATAAACTTTTGTGTGCATATGTGATACTCTTGCTCTAACAGTAGAGCATAGTCATTGTGTAAAGCTCACCGTACCTGCAGCAAGAGTTCTAATCTAATGTCCACTAAAGCTAGTGGGAGGTCTCCCATGATCTTCCTAGGCCTAGTGGTTGATGCATACCTAATTTTTAAAAATTGCTATGGTTCAAGCAATTGGTGGCTTATCTATAATAAAAATTAGCAGAGACCTGAGATAATTAGCATCTGTGTACCTTTTCTGATTCCGCTTAGGACAATTTAGGAAATTGAGAAAAAGCCTTTCTTTCACTGGCACAGGGCATGAGAATTAAAGTAACAAACTGCAATGGGCTTCCTTCAAATAAAAGCCTGCTGTCTTTTTGAAGGGTCTGGCTCTTATCAATGGAACACAGATGATCACCTCTCTGGGATGTGAAGCAGTTGAAAGAGCCAGTGCTATTGCTAGACAAGCTGACATAGTGGCTGCGCTTACACTTGAGGTCCTGAAGGGTACAACTAAAGCCTTTGATACTGGTTGGTACTGAATTTTTAATGTACTTCATTTCCTGAATGTTCATTTGCTCCTGTTGGCAGCAGTTAGTGAAGAGAAGGCTAGAGGGTAAAGATCACTTTTGTTCTAATAGATATTCATTCAGTGCGTCCACATCGGGGGCAGATGGAGGTGGCTTTCCGATTTAGATCGCTTTTGGATTCGGATCACCATCCATCAGAAATAGCAGGTGATTAAGCTTTCTTTCCTGCCTGGCAAGATGACTGTTTGATGTATAGGGCAGTCTGAGGACTTTCAATGATGCATGTAATTTTTTAATTCAAGAACTCTTTTTTTTTTTTTTTTGCGAGAGTCACACATTTTTTGCAAGAGTCCAGGATGCATATACAATGCGCTGTTGTCCTCAGGTAAAAAGTAATTTTCCCCTCCCTCATGCAAGGATAGGCCAATGATGCTGAAATCCCAATTTCAGTTTAATATCAATTATGTGTTGATGTAATTTTTTAATTCAAGAACTCTTTTTTTTTTTTTTTGCAGAGAGTCACAGATTTTGTGACAGAGTCCAGGATGCATATACAATGCGCTGTTGTCCTCAGGTAAAAAGTAATTTTCCCCTCCCTCATGCAAGGATAGGCCAATGATGCTGAAATCCCAATTTCAGTTTAATATCAATTATGTGTTGGCCAACTCCTTTAAATTACGTTATCTTATGGTTCTCTCCAACACGTGTAGATCTTGTGCTGGGTCCATGTTCAGAAATGAATTCCATATGTGATGAACTCTGTCCGGCGCTATTAAAACAAAACTCTTCAGACAGTCAGTCATGGGAATCAGAAGGAGTTAAACAATGCTAAGATTTCTAAGACAAGGGGTTTTCTAAGTTTAACTCCCTAAGAACATTTACTGCACTACAGTCTATTGGCTAAACTTTAATTACCATTTATTTTCACTAAGAAGATGTTGTTATAGCTAAGGAGAAAACTAATGCCCACAGGTGAAGCAGATACATTTGTATCATCATCATCATCGTATTAAGTCAGCTCTGAAGACTATAGTATGTCCAGCATCCCCAAGTTTTCATGAAAACGAAAATCCTTAGCCGTCTAGAGGGGCAGAGTCTGAGCACCATAAAGCATGGGTGCGCTGCTAAACCATGGAGTTACTGAAGGTCAGCATCCTGAAGATGAGTCCACGTAGAAATGACCTCTTGTTTCTTTTAGGTCCATGGTGTGGTGAATGATACAATAGCTTTTGTAAAGGGCATAATCACAACTGAAATTAATAGCGCAACAGACAATCCTGTATCCTTCCATTTGTTTGGTTTTTTTATAAAATTTTGTTTGGTTCCTTTTTTTCTTCCTTCTAAATAAATATTTGCGAACAAGGTAGTAAATTCACTGTAGACCTTCCAGTCCAGTGGGCCGCCAAGGTTGCCAACAGCCCACATATCTGGTATAAATATGGTGGCCCTGAAGTAGCAAATCACTTAGTCAGTGGGACTACCTACGCTTTAAAGCAGGAGTGTCAAACTCATCTGGCCTCATGGGTCCATGGTCCTCAGGGGCCAGATGATAGGGGTGTGCAAAGCGGGCCCTATTCAATTTGGATTCGGATTTGGCCTTTATTAGGAACAGTGATTCAGTTTGTTGATTTGGATCACTGTCCCTGATTCGATTCGGCTGAATCCAAATCTAAAGATTCGATGCTGATTCAGAGAAGTTTTTTCTACAAAGCTTGAGGTAGCAGGCGTGACTCATGATTTTTGCGATGCTGGGGTGCATGGAGTGTCTCACAGGCATGCAGAGGGGGGCGCCCTCCATGTACTTGGCAGACGGGTCTGTCGGGGAGTGCGCAGGGAGCTCCCCCCATGTCCCTCCGGCTCAGCGATCGGCCACAGTGGGACCCCAGGTGCCCCTCCAGGCCCAGGAGGCAAGCTGGGTGGGTGCAGGGGTGCAGGGGAGCCTCCAGGCCCAGGAGGCAAGCTAGGTGTGTGCTCCCCCAGCAGACCCAGAAATGGGTCTGGGGGGAGCACATGAACCCCCCCCGTGGTCATGTGGGATGTTCCATGCGCCCCAGCATCACAACACTCATGAGCCCCTGCTACCTAGAGGTTTGTAGAAAAAAAATTTAAAGCTGTGTCTATATCCGAATCTCCAAATCTCTCCGAATCAATTTGGAGGGTTCCAATTTGATTCGGAGAGATTAAAGGGTCCTCTGATTTGATTCAGATTCAGAGATTTGGCCACCAAATCAGGCCAAATCTCTTTTGAATCAAATTAGGGACTGAAGCTTTGCGCAGCTCTACTAGATGAGTGCCACGGGGCTGGTGCGTGTGCTGGATCAGGCTCATGGACCCCATACCTGCATGCCTGATCCAGTGTAGGGTGCATCTGGGATGCCAGCCCAACCAAGTGCCATGGGCAGCACAGCCTGGGCCTCAGCCTGAGCAAATGTCATGGGCAACTCAGTCCAAGACGGGCCCCAGCCAGCGCTATGGGCTGGGGTGGACTCAGGATGGGCAGAGTGATGCAGTTGCACCCCACTTTGATTCTTGTTTCACCCAGAGTTTAAAACTAACTGCCTGGCAATGGCAGTAGTAATGAAGACCACTGAGGTCCTGGCTCATTATAATACACGTGATTCCTTCTAAGCTCTTCATTCCACAGGTGTTAACAACCCTCTCTTCCTCTTAATAGTCTTGAGTGGTTCCACTAATCAAGC
Source organism: Alligator sinensis (assembly GCF_000455745.1). Lineage (NCBI taxonomy): Eukaryota > Metazoa > Chordata > Crocodylia > Alligatoridae > Alligator > Alligator sinensis. The sequence goes on from NW_005842528.1 coordinate 992,486, forward strand.
TAGCCTTTGCTCTGCAATTCTGCTGTCTGTTTGCTGCTCCCTGTAAAGTAGCTTCTATTTCAGAGCCTTGCTTTTAACTCTGGCCTGTGGGCCGGAGGTTCAGCACATCTGGGTTAGACGAGCATTGGTCGGTAATTGTTTAGATCCTGTGGATCCTTCTTTGCCTCCGGGCAAAGAAATGGATTCAGTCACTCTCAAGGTCTCTTCCTGTCCCATTTTCTATGATCCTGTCTCATCCATTTTATAAAAGACTCTCTTAAGCGGTATCTCTTTAATGAAAAAGTTGGGGTCTGGGTTTGGAGTTTGGGGTTTTTTAGCATTTTCTGAAAAGTGAATGTGCAGGTGTGATAGTGTGTGTGTGTGTGTGTGTGTGTGTGTGTGTGTGTGTGTGTGTAAAAAGCACCTATTCTTTCTTCATTCAAGTAGGGTATTCATATTCTTCAGAGATATATGTACTTATGAAATGCTTTATTCATGTTTGCACCTTAACTTAGTTTTAAAGATGGTTTTTGCTGACAGGGGAGAGACTGTTTCTGGGGGAAATTTTCATGGTGAATACCCTGCAAAGGTAATTAAGCATTTGTTTGAATGTTATTTTCAGATTTGTTTTTTAAATAGTTGATTAAATAGAGCACGGTTTTCTCCTAGGCTCTGGACTACCTGGCGATCGGTGTTCATGAACTAGCTGCAATTAGTGAAAGGAGAATTGAAAGACTCTGCAACCCCTCACTCAGTGAGCTGCCTGCCTTTCTTGTCACTGAAGGTGGTCTGAACTCTGGTTTCATGATTGCACACTGCACAGCTGCAGCCCTGGGTGAGTTCATTAAAGGCTTAAGCAGTATTGACAAGGGGGCAAATTAGAAAGTTCATTTTACCTTGGGGACTGAGTTAGTGGGGATGTCCCTATGAAGCAAGGGGCAGATCCTTTGTGGGCTTGACGCATACAGCCTTTGGGCTGTATCCATCTTGGGGAGGTGGGTCATCAGGTCTGCATGGTTTCTCTGTGGCCAGAGGACTTGTATCAGGATCTGCCCCATAGGGCTCCTCACTGTTTCTCTGAGAGCTGTCGTGCTGTCATGGCCAGCACTCATGGAGTTTCTGCTCCTTACCTGCCATCCAATTTTTGCTTTTTGAATTGTCGTTTGGTGCACAAATCAGCAGCAGAGTGGTGATGTTAGCTCCTACATACTGGCCATGCTGACACAGTAGTTCTGGCAGCTGTGTGAAGAATCTCTGTGGACTGTATTTGGAGGTAGGTTATCCAGATCTGACACACCAACTCATTTAAGTTTGTTACCCATGCTTTACAGTAGGGGTGTCAAGGATATAGGCTGGATCCAGCCTGTAGTGCTGTATCATCTGGCCTCTAGTGCTGACTGAGGGTCTTGGACTGAACCCACATGCTATGTAAGACGTGTCAGACTGGCCGTATGCGTGCATGAGAGACTGGGTCCAGGATGTAAACTACACATGGCACCCATACCAAACCAGAAATCTCCTCAGAGAAATGGCTCTCAGCTCTTACAAATAATGCTTGCTTCCCCTTACCTCCAGATATCCAGATGTTGGGTCCTGAATGTTGAGTACAGCTGCAATTATTTAGAATCACAGGGCTGGTTCCTGCAATGAATTATGCATGTACTTAGCATTAAGCATGTGAGCAGTCCCGTTGATTTCAATGTGGACACTTATATTCCTCCCTCTTCAGAGAGTTGGTGACTTCCCACCCACTTAATGAAGCTCTGCATTCTTAAGGCTCAGTATCTTCATCTGACAGCCAGATACATAAGTTAGTCCAAAGTCCTATAGGATCTTAAGATTTCCAGGCACAGTACAGTAAGGACCAACATAAAGGTGAGCATATTATTTCTGGAAGAGATGAGGAGAAAGTGAAAAGAAAGGGAAGAGAACAGGCAAAGGAATCAAGGATGGTAAATAAAAAAGGGCTTAGTTGTGCAACAAAAAGGTCCACTGTTATGTTTGTGTAAGGGAATTCAGAAATAAATGACTCCAGCCACAAGTGTGGGAAAGAATGCTGCCAGGTTAGCAAGCATGGAATGTATTGTGAATGTAAAGTAATGCTATGCATTTAGTTCCATTAACAGATTCAACACATTCACTCAAGCCCACAAACTAAATAAGTGTAATGAGAGCTGCCTCTCAGCTCCCCACAGGCCTTTTCTCAGTGGTGGTCAGTACTTTGCCCCTCTGAATCCCCCAGTTTGAAGACCTTGACGATCTCATCAAGTTCAAAAACACAAGATTTGTGAGAGATGCAAGGCTTTTTTTGGTAAATCTTTTATTGGATCAGCGTATAGTTGGGAAAGATGTTGAATGAGCTTTCAGGCATCAGGGACCCTGAGACCTGAGGAAGGGCACCTGATGTCGGAAAGCTTGTCCAACAGCTCTCAGCTATGCAGTTAGTCTGGTAAAAGATATCTAAAAGAGCCTTGTCTCTGTCATATTTTCTGGACCATCCCAGGTACAACAACTCTGGAAAACTACCTCAAATTTTGTGAGCATACAAAATACAGAAAGCCTATATAACAGGAGGTTCTTTGGGGATCCAATCCCAGACCTACATGACTATTTACACAAAGGTACACATTATCTGTGTTTCATCTCCTAGTCCCTATTCCAGGGGAGGCTGGTCCCTATGGTCTTAAAAGCAGAGTTTTGGCAACAATAAAGTGCTCTTTTATAAAGAGGGTTAAGGCAACTATAATTCAGCCCTTCTGAAAGTATTTCCCCTTTAGAGTACACATTATCAGGCTGTTTATCATTTTTCATTAGATAGCTTGAGAGCTTTTCTCCTGGATTTTTAGCAGACTTTCTAAACCTTTTGTATGAGTCCTCTCTAAACCTACTACTCTCAAATACATCTTCTAGTGCACAGTGTTCTAGGATATTCAGTACATATTCTAGTACCTTAGACTCAGGTGCACCGCAAATAAAAGATATTATTGATAGATTCGTAGATTGATAGAAGTTTGGGCCAGAAGGGATGTTAGCAAATGATCGAGTCCAACCCTCTGCACTGGGCAGGAAAGAACACTGGGGTCAGATGACCCCAGCCAGGTGTATGTATGTCTAGCCTCCTTTTAAAGACCCGCAAGGTAGGGAAGAGCACCACCTCCCTTGGAAGCCCATTCCAAATGTTGGCAATTCTTACCGTAAAAAAGTTCTTCCTGATGTCTAACCTAACTCTGCTCTCTGTCAGTTTGTGGCCATTGTTCCTAGTTACTCCAAGGGGTGCCCTGGTAAACAGAGCATCTCCTATTCCTTGCTGTCCCCCCCGATGTAGATGGCCACAAGAGCACCTCTCAGCCTTCTCTTGCAGAGGCTGAAGAGATCCAGGGCACTTAACCTCTCCTCATAGGGCTTTGCTTGCAGGCCCCGAACCATACAAGTGGCCCTCCTCTGAACCCTCTCGAGGTTGTCCATATCCCTCTTGAAGAGTGGCACCCAAAACTAGATAGGTCATCTCGAACTCTTTATCCCCCTCTTCCTTTGCCCCACTTTCCAGGCATCTGTTCCATTACCATGTGAATACCTAGTTCTCTCCATTCTTCAAAACTGTCCTCCCACTGAGGACTTGGCTGACAACCTTTCCAGGCATGTTGCCTTTGGTAAAGGCTGTTCCTATTCTGGGATTGCTTGCATTCCTCCACCACATGTTTCATTACCTAGGAGCTATAAGAAATTGTAAAGGATGCATTGATTGACTAGTGCAGCAGGTACTATGAGCTTTAGTGTGCCTTGACATTAGCCTAGATCCTCTCTTCCTGGGTAAGAACCTTAGCAGGTTTGCTGTGAAATGAGTAGAATGTTATGGACCAAGGTAGTTTCAACTATCTTTTCTTTAACCCCTTCCTTTTAAGGTATGAAGCCATCTTCTGAAATCACCTGCTGAGGTGCAAATCCACTATCATGCTGCTTTGCACTTGCATGTTACAGTGAATTGCTTTAGATCAGAGGTGTAAAGTATTCATCTGGCTTTGACTTCTTCAGAGCACCTAGTTGATTGCAGGACACCAACCAGATAAGCTTCATCAAAGCTAAGACGTATCTTGTTGATGAGGGAGACCTATTCAGAATCTGTCCCTGTTTTTTAGTAGGATTTTGTTAAGTTGGCCTTTTCCATTTTTCTAGACTGAGGATAAAACAAAATGCTGTGCATTCCTGATAAACACAATGCTGGTCCTGAAGTAATAGATGGGGTAACTAAGGAGCTCTGCCCCCCCCCCCCCCCAAAAAAAAAAAAATATCCCAGTGATATCTTCTAGATCCATAAGCATAGTGGACCTCAGGGATCTCTGGGCCTCCTTATAGTAGCTGGTGACTCCATCTAGTAGTCCAGTGCAGAAACCAATACCAAACCACATGACATCTTGGAAATCACAGTTCACATATGCAGCAGGAACAAATAAAAAGTTAAATAATGTGTTATTCCAGGAAAGGGGTAAATTGGAAGGGGAGGAGAACTGACAGTGGAACCAAGGTTGTTAAATAAGCAAGGACCCATCTCAACCCTGCAACCAAAATAAGCCCACAAACAAATTCAATAAAGTGAGAACTTTACATACATTACATGTACTCCTATACATTCAGGAGGCAGGGCTGGAGTTTCATGTGGTATCTCTTGGTAGGAGACTGCCAGCCCTCCCTTCCAGACTCTGGCTTCTTGTGCAGGGAAGGACTACTGCATTCAGCACTGGCTTTCAGTCAGCATGGGCACAGCAAAATACTCCTTATTGTTATGTGTTGTTATTTTTTTTAGCTCTCCCTGTTCATCTCCAGTGCCTTTGTATGTAAGTCAGCATTAACCGTTCTCCCAAGCATATTGAGCAAGATGATTTCAGCTGTCACTTCAGAAGTTCTTGCACCCACATTTGCCTGCCACCTGCTTAGCTGGAAATTCTGATCACAGCCTTCATGTCAACCTAACTTGCAGGACTACAGCATTGAAGGGGGTGGAGTAGAGGAAGCATCCCCATCGGGCACAGAAGGGTACAGGGAAGAAGGAAGGGGAACTGCTCAAAGCAGCTGAACTGCTGCTGCTGTTCCCACCTCCTTGCTCTCTTTCTCTGAGGTTGCTTGAAGTGCTGCTTTGTGCAGCTGTTGTGATTGGCTCCTCTACCCCAGAAAGCGGGCAACAGGAGCAGGCAGCAAATCAAGTAGGGATTTTCAGAAGTTTGCAGGAGGCCAACATGTTTTATGCCATCATGAGATTGGCTTCAGTCCCAGTCTGAATTCTCAGCCAAAACCCAAGTCTTGGCAACACTGCTAGCCTCTTTGCGGGCAGCTCTGTTTGGTCACACTGTTTTTACCAAGGTCAGCTCATAGAGTCAGCCATGTGCAGGCTTTCAGGAGCCTGCTGTTGTTTCCTCAAGCATGCCAACTGGCTTGTGGCCCAGTGCTGACAAGCTGCGTGTTGCTCTCCTGCACCTGGGAAGAGAGCATCTTGGTTGCAGTCAGTCAGTGTTGCTCTTGGAGCTCTGGAGCTCCCCAGCTGGCAGGGAGGCTGTAGCTATATTCTATTTGAATGGCTTCTAAGTGAAAAATCTGGGACCAAATGGAGCCTGAGCACTGTGAAAAGAGCTTCATTTAATCTCTCCTCAAGTGAGAATGGATTTTACCAACTGAGCCCCCTCCTGCAAGTACAAATGTTTGGTTTGATCCTACAATCCCTTCTTAGTCAAAAACTCTCATTACTATTGGGGAAGTTTCAGGGGAGCCAGAATTGTGTGACTGGGCCTGTTGTGAGTTTTGCAATGGGGTATAGACAGTACAGTCTTGAAACAGATCAACCTGCTCTTGGGATGATTGAACCAACGGCTGTGATCCTTGATCTAGCACCAGGGGAGGTTGACATTCACAGAGAGAGTTTGCACAGTGCTCATTAGAAATGGCTTGCTGCATCAGCTGATAGTCTCAATCATTCCTCTAGCTATACCTTGGATAGTATGTTGGACAAAAAGAAACTGGATAAACTGATCCCTTTGGAAATGCCAAAATGCTTGTTCCTGAAGCAGCAGACAAGACCATTTTCCAGACCTGTACTACTTCCACTGTTCAAGCTTGCTTCTGTGTTCTTCAGGGACTCTTTTACAACTGCAAGTTTGTTAGACTTGACCCCCGCAAACCATACACTGCAAGAAATGAGGTTCAGCTAGAAAGGGTTGATGTGAGGTGGTCAGAAACTGAACTTGTGCAAGAAGAAGGAGAAGACTGAAGGCAGCTCTAGACTATTTAGCTGGAATGGGCCAAATGGGGAAACAGAATTATTTAGTTTTAAAGTATACAAATGTTCCCACTCTAGGCCAGATATCCCAAGGCTTAGTACCAAAGGAGCTGGAAGAAAAAGTAGTCCTTGTATTTTCCTGGTTCTGGTGTCAAAATAGAGTGCTGTGGTCCCTACCATAAGTTAAAACATCCTCATGGACATTTGAAGAGTTCATTCCGCCAGTACTGTAGCAAGGTTGGTGCCAGTGGGCACCGTGCATCCTAACAGAAAAGGGTGCCAAATAACATAGAAGTAATGGTACGCAGCAGCACATAACGGGGCACTCTACATATGACCTACATCGGGAATCAAAGTTTGAATTTTTGGCTTGTAGAGATGGTCTGGCCGTCCCTTCTCTCTCTCAGGAATATTCCAGTGGCTCCCAGGCAGAATGGGGGTGGACAAGCAAGAAGGGAAGTTTACTGCTAAAACTGGGTTTGATATATTTTGAATTAGTTCTTCAAATAAATTTTGCTTTTTATAGTTAGTTTCATATCAGCATCTGAAGACCCCTAATGACTGCCATCTGTAGAGGCAAAATAATAGATACAGCAGATGACTTGGTCAAGCCACAGCAGTGCTGCACACTTGCAATGCTTCATTGTGTGCACTGAATTAGATGTGTTTCTCACTGCAGCATCTTTCAGATATATCTGTTGTTTCTAGCACCTCTTTGCCTACACAGTGTACCATTTAGTCACGTTGGACTTTTGCAGTTTCTGAGAATAAAGCCTTGTGCCACCCCTCTTCTGTGGATTCTCTCTCAACCAGTGCTGCTACAGAGGATCATGTGTCCATGGGAGGATGGGCTGCAAGAAAAGCCTTGAGAGTTATTGAACATGTTGAACAAGGTAAAATTGAGACCTGATTGTACAGAGATCTTTTGTATCGTAACTGGATTAAAACTAAGAATGATTCCTTCTAAATGTCATTATTTTAAACAAGTAGACACTTTGGTAATGCCAAAAATGTTTTTAAGGTAAGTTCTTAAATAGTTAGTTCTACTCAAATCTCTTTCTAACAGATATGATTCAGGTGAATTGCATTGAAACAGAACTACTTAATAATATGACAGTCAGCCAACATTTTTCCATTCTTCATTAATTAGAGATTAAAATGGCATCTTTTGACGGTAAAAATTTTAGTTGTTGCTGGAAAGACATTAACAATATATAGCACAAAAACAGCATATGTACCTTGGCTTATATAGGTTTACACCAATGGGTGCTTCAGCAGTCAGATTCTATAAAATACAAAATATTGTTTGACATGCTCAGGAAAGTGAATGTGCAACTGAAGAATACAATATTTCTTTGATAAAGTTTTCCTTAGATTAATTTGGCCCTTATGAATGTGAGGGATTCATTCCACTAGTTAGTCAGGTGAGAGAAGGACAGAGGCTGTGCAATTTTTTCCAGTACACATTTGTTTGAAAACTCTTTTCATGCTGCCAAAGAGCTCTGTGAAGTGGGCACAAAGGAACTCCAGACCTGAACCCCCAAGTTCCCTTGAGCGTTTTAAACCTGGATCTGACTTTTACAGCTTAGGCCCATCTCCATATTTCATCTGGCCTTAAGGCTGCCTCTGTTATTGGGTGTTGAAACAGAGATAATTTGAGAGGTATTTTTAGGAGCAGTAAGCATCTATCACAGCTAAGTACAAAAGGAACTGTGACTGCCTAGCACCTGGAAGAATCACACTTAACATCTCTGAGCATCCAAATAAGAGACTATTTAAAAGTGCTGGACTTTTGCCTCTGTTTTCCTGTTTGTAAATAGGCCTCTTATCTGGCTGCCTTCCCCAGTATGCCACATGGATCAATTAGTATTTGCATAGCACTGAAGAGGTGAGGACCTAAGTATGATCAATAATCATACCACACTCCAATTAGAAATGTTCTTCAACTGTAAACTCGTAATGAATTGTACATCCTGAAAATCTCTGTCCTACCTTTCGCTGTTTGGTTTCCTAGTGTTGGCAATTGAACTTCTTGCAGCCTGCCAGGGCATTGAGTTTCTACGCCCCTTGAAAACAACTACCCCATTGGAGAAAGTCTATAACCTTGTGCACTCTGTTGTAAGGTACCATCAAATAAATGTTTCCCAGAGGTTACAGTTTTGAAGCCCTGCTAACTTTGGTGGTGGTTAATGTTTGGCCAATGTTCTCAACTTGTCTCCTTTCAGGCCTTGGATGAAGGATCGCTTCATGGCTCCAGACATTGAGGTGACTCACAGGCTCCTTGTAGACCAAGAGGCATGTGTTGATATTCGGCATTTGTACAATAGAATTGATCCTTTAGGAAGGACCGTGCCATTTTCCCTTTAAAATGTCCCTCAGTGTTATCTTTCACAGAAAGAAGAGTATTCTTACCCTTCCATGTGCAGTTTTGTTACCAGATCTTCTGAAGAAAACATATGGAGATTGTTTGGGTTAGAGCAGTGATTTTCAACCACAGTGCCATAGCACCTGAGGGTGCTGAGAGATCCTTTTAAGGGAGACACAATTCCTCACAATATTAATAGTGCTAGGTGTGCCAATGGCTAATGGTGTTTCAGCAGTCAGATTCTATAAAATACAAAATATTGTTTGACATGCTCAGGAAAGTGAATGTGCAACTGAAGAATACAATATTTCTTTGATAAAGTTTTCCTTAGATTAATTTGGCCCTTATGAATGTGAGGGATTCATTCCACTAGTTAGTCAGGTGAGAGAAGGACAGAGGCTGGGCAATTTTTTCCAGTACACATTTGTTTGAAAACTCTTTTCATGCTGCCAAAGAGCTCTGAGAAGTGGGCACAAAGGAACTCCAGACCTGAACCCCCAAGTTCCCTTGAGCGTTTTAAACCTGGATCTGACTTTTACAGCTTAGGCCCATCTCCATATTTCATCTGGCCTTAAGGCTGCCTCTGTTATTGGGTGTTGAAACAGAGATAATTTGAGAGGTATTTTTAGGAGCAGTAAGCATCTATCACAGCTAAGTACAAAAGGAACTGTGACTGCCTAGCACCTGGAAGAATCACACTTAACATCTCTGAGCATCCAAATAAGAGACTATTTAAAAGTGCTGGACTTTTGCCTCTGTTTTCCTGTTTGTAAATAGGCCTCTTATCTGGCTGCCTTCCCCAGTATGCCACATGGATCAATTAGTATTTGCATAGCACTGAAGAGGTGAGGGCCTAAGTATGATCAATAATCATACCACACTCCAATTAGAAATGTTCTTCAACTGTAAACTCGTAATGAATTGTACATCCTGAAAATCTCTGTCCTACCTTTCACTGTTTGGCTTCCTAGTGTTGGCAATTGAACTTCTTGCAGCCTGCCAGGGCATTGAGTTTCTACGCCCCTTGAAAACAACTACCCCATTGGAGAAAGTCTATGACCTTGTGCGCTCTGTTGTAAGGTAACATTAAATAAATGTTTCCCAGAGGTTACAGTTTTGAAGCCCTGCTAACTTTGGTGGTGGTTAATGTTTGGCCAATGTTCTCAACTTGTCTCCTTTCAGGCCTTGGATGAAGGATCGCTTCATGGCTCCAGACATTGAGGTGACTCACAGGCTCCTTGTAGACCAAGAGGCATGTGTTGATATTCGGCATTTGTACAATAGAATTGATCCTTTAGGAAGGACCGTGCCATTTTCCCTTTAAAATGTCCCTCAGTGTTATCTTTCACAGAAAGAAGAGTATTCTTACCCTTCCATGTGCAGTTTTGTTACCAGATCTTCTGAAGAAAACATATGGAGATTGTTTGGGTTAGAGCAGTGATTTTCAACCACAGTGCCATAGCACCTGAGGGTGCTGAGAGATCCTTTTAAGGGAGACACAATTCCTCACAATATTAATAGTGCTAGGTGTGCCAATGGCTAATGGTGTTAGGATTGACAAGATCAACTCCAGTATTTTAAATAGGAATCTATAGTGTCAAAAACATTTTGGATCTGCTGTGGTCTTTCTGAGTTCTTTGCAACAGAAGAATTGCTTTATTATTTTTCAGTAGCCAAGAAAACAAGTGAACGAGCTGGCAAGTGAAAGAGGGTGCCTTGAATATAAAAAGATTGAGAACCACTGGCTTGAAGTTTTAAAGTGACACGTACATTTAAAATGATATATTAAGAAACACATTTCCTCAATTGTTTTCTTAAGAATGGCTTAGATAACAGAACTTTACAGATAAAGATCGAAACTCAGTTTTTAAACTTCCGGATGGCAGGCCCTACATCCATGCCAAACTCAACTGAAGACAGCAAGACTCTGGGTGCTGGTCAGGCAGAGTGGATCCACTCTTCTCATTGTTTTTGTGGGTCCAGAATCAGGGAATAGGAAGGAAAGAAGGACAGTCCTATCCTCAGCATGAGAATGAAGAGGAAAAAGCATTTACTGGGACATCTATTAACACAGGCCAGCTGTTTGGGTTTTTTATACTATTAAAATAAAAATCAGAAGAATTAGAAAGAGAAGTAGGTACTGATCAGACTCTTTGCAACCCTATAGACTCTAACAATCTACCTTTCTCACAGTCTTAGAGGAGTCAAGGGGAAAAAGGGAAAACCTTTCAACTTCTAGTTTCTCTTGTAAATTCCACTCCAGCATCTTCTCATATCTGCTACCAACAGCAATGCTTTCCTTCTTCTCTGGCATCCACCCACTCATTCTAAACAACTTTCGCTGCTTGTGTGATGAGGGTGATTTCCAGTAAGGCATCCCTAATATCCCTTATCTCTCCTACTTCATCATCATCTTCATCATTTGGGCCACCAGAGAAGGTGCAGATCTCCAAAGTGACAACACTAATCCTGCCTCTCTGGGGCAGTGGTCATTTCTTGTCCCCTCATACTTGTGCTCACGTGTCTCAAATAAATCTCCAGTCACCATCTCAGAACTTTTGCCTATTTCTGGGGTTCACATGCTTATTTATAACTTCTGGTTATTCCCCTGTACTGGTTGCAGGGAGGTTTCTAAACTTGTGTATTGACATCTAAGTAGAAATATGAAGTCACTCAGTCTGTATTCCTGACTGTCATTTCTCTTTCTGTCCTGTAGGTTTGGAAAGTAGCTGAACCTTACATTGAGAAATACAAAAGAGAACATATTCCTGAATCAAGACCCACTTCACCTACAGCTTTTTCCTTGGGTTCCTTGATGGTAAATGATAAATGTGTTGAGCAGGAGGATAATGATGTTCAGGAAAAGCTTTAAACATTCAGTTAAGTCTGATATAGAGAAACATTCCTTCCAATGCTTCCTTTGAGGGACATTATTTCATGCCCCCAGAAAAATCATATTTATGTCAACGAATTGATTGAAAATCTGTGGATGACTGAGAAATTATTTGCCAGTTTCCCCACCTGTAATAAAGCAGTGTGGCGTTATAGAGTGGTTTAAGTTGAATAGGACGTATTGCAACAACAAAACTTAAAACGGTTGGCTAAATTAAAACATATTTGTAAAACTGATGATTTCAGGGGACTTGCATCTACCTGTTCCAGCTCTGAATTTGGACAAATGAGATTAAAGATGGTACAATTGGTTTCAGTAGCAATATGCCAAACCCTACAGTACTTGCCTGGGTAAAACTTCTGTGAAAGTCAATGGGATCTTAGTTGAAGTGCTGTGTGATTTGGGTTAATGCTTTTATTTACTATGTATAAATATAGGTGGAACACACTTCTTCATATTATGTAGTTGGTAACTATAATTGCAGAATTTTATTGGGTTACCACTTTCTTACTGATTGAATGTTATTTAAATAAAAATAAGTTCTTCCTGTGAATAAACCTAGTTATTTTTGTAATTTGCTCACGTGCTGCAGTTGGTATAATACAGTTTTTTCATTCCAGGGCTTTGCAGGTGGAGAAAGCCAAATTGCTTAATACTTTACCCTACTGAAAATTAAAAAAGGATATTTTAAGCAAGTAATTTGATTTTGGTTTTGATTCTGTTCATCTTAAACAGAATTGTGTCACCCTTCAGGAATGGATATACTTTTTGTTTCTTTTTCTATTCTCATTGATGTCAGTATAATTGAGGATTGGAACCAAGCGACCTCAATTTCATACTTCAGTCGATCTGGATGGTCCCACTCTTGGGTCAGCGGCCTTTCTGACATTCTGCATTCCAACAGGACCAGAGTTCTTCTTGGTTACCTTTATCCCTATCTGTTTTACATCTCTCTCAAACATAGTGCTGATTAAGTGGAAGTTAAATACTATGTTTACTCAAATACAAGACCAGGATTTTTGTCCAATCAGCATGGGGGAAAAAAGACCCTTGCCTTACATTCACATATAAGGAAACTTTATTAACTAGATTGTCTAGCATTAAACTGCTGCCAAAAGCAGCATGTGCTCAGTAAATGGAAACCGACTATGAAGCTGATTAAATGCAGCCAACACTGAGCATGATTATAAAACACACGACCCACATTTGGCAAATATGGATGGAAACCTACCGCAATGCCAGGTGAGTGCTTCTGAATAAGATATAGAATAGTGTCCATTAAGCACAGTCCCCTTAACTGCCAATTCTTTTTCAAAGCATGGAGAGCCACTACATTGCATACACTTTGACTTCCTCTTCATTCTCACAGCTGAGCTATGCCTTTCTTTCCCATTTCCAATGATTCCTGTTCCTTCACCATCCTTAAATGTCTGGCAAATGTCACCGTATGGGGTCCCAAACAGTTCACCCCAAATCGCTCTGTTGCCCCCTCTCTCAGCCTGTTGCATATGATTCATGTGGCCCTGCCTTCCATGAGATGAAGCCAGACCAAGTTGTCTTGTGTCTCATCTGCATATACATTTTTGGAGCATCCCAGGAATCATGACAAGAACACTCTGTTGCAGTCATGAGTCAGGGTCTAATTAGCACATGCATGCTTTGTAGGGGATATCTGCAGTACACACACATATTGAGCAGTTCTGAGCTGTGGAGACCACCTTGACTTGAAATGCTGTTGACTCTGCTGGGGTCCGGCCCACTTAACTATATGGTAAATCATGAGCTTTTTGGTTTTGAACTAATATGCATAGTTCGCACTATATGGGGAAGTGGTGTTACCACTAAGGCAGTGTTTTTAGTTGCACTTGGGTATAACTGTTTTTCTGGCATCGGGTACTACCTGCAGAGGTAATGTATTCTTAATCTTCCACTTGCTGCTGGAGTGGGAAGATCCTGGCTTTATGCCCACTTTATGGAAATAGGAGGCACTTCTCCAGCTTGCTCCTGCACCCTTATGCCTGAGGGCAAGCAAAACTTGGGGGCATCCAAACCCTGAGCTTCCAGGCTTGGTCCTGCACATAGGATTCCTGCCAAAGGATTTGGAAACATCTGAAGACCCAGGTGTGGCAGAGGATATTTGCCAGTAGTAGGGCCACTTGTGGTTCTGGGTCGACTCAGGTTTGGAATTGATTTGGCTTGGAACACAAAACATCCCCACCCCACCCCCTAACAAAGTTTGTACTATATATAAGTAGGTGCCAAAGTGCTGCTTATATAAATGTGTTTATGGAGCACCTGTGCTAAAACTTGCAGCAGTTTCCCAAAAAGGTAACATTCATCAATTCTGCATGAACTAAGTCTATAGGCAGTACATTCAAACTACTACACCTATGTTTAGTTTCAAGGTCAGTGGCTGCATCTACACGAGAAGCTTGTTACTACTGCGCAGTAGCATCATGTGGCAGAAAGCATGACATGATGCTATTGCACACTAGAAATGAGCTACTGCACAATCAGCCTGACCTAGAAGCCATTCAGTGATATTATTGCGCAGTAACTCTGGTTACTGCTCAGTCACTTAGTGCTTGTGTAAACAAGTACTAAATGACTGCATTGTAATGACTGAGCAGTCAGTGTCTCATGTAGACGTGGCCAGTGTTTTCAAATTTGCTTCTCACTTCTATGGACACAGGGAAAGCAGGGTCTGAGAGCAAGAAGTGAAGGAAGAGGCTGCAGGGGAAAGAAGATGGGGGAAGGCAGAGGGCAAAGGGGACACCTGAAACACCCCCAGATTTATTTTTGCTGCTGTAGCAGTGGGATGGAGACAAATTCAAGGCAAACCTCCAATAACTAGATTTTATACCTGTAAAATTATAATAAATTAAAAATTTTCCTAATGTAGAATTTAATTATTGGGGGGGCTTGTCCTATAATCAAAGTAATTTTATGTTTGAGTAAATGCAGTATTTCTATTATAGTGGCAGCACCTTCAAACATCAGCAAAACTGAACTGGTAATGATATGAAATGCTGTGATGTTAACAATGAGATAAACTCAATTCACATTGTAAAGGAAATACAGCTAAAACAAATATAGAAAAGGTCAGGGTCAATTTTCATGTGCCTCTGTATATGTGCCACTTTATTTTATGTTACAATGAAAATTGAAAGCAAAAGATCAGTTCAGAAAAAGTGGAAGGAGGGTGGGCAGCTTAAGGTTTGGGAATGCTATGGAAAGGGGAGCTGAACTGTAAGAAAAGGGGGCTTGGACCACCTATGGTTTTTAGAGGACACAGATTTTAAATTCCATGGTTCATCAGATATCTGCAGGGAGTAAGTAGGGTTCCATACACTGTTCAGGAGGTCAGGATGTAAAGGGTATGACTATTTTGCCAGCACTGTACAGTAACTCCAGGCCATGTCGACATGCCCAAACCCATTTTAAACTGGCAAGTACAGGGGTAATAGCAGGCGCGCTGCAGTGGTGGTGGTGGTGGGAGGAGTGGGTCTGGGCCCCCACGCAGGGGGGGAGGAGGCTTGAGCCCGAACTGGGAGAGAAGCTGGGCCAATGCAGCAGGGGGAGCAGTGGGCCTGGGCTGACCCAATGGTGGCAGTAGCGGTGGTGGGGGAGGGAGCAGTGGGCTCGGAGCCAACCGGGGCGGGGAGGGGGAGGAGTAGGCCCAGGCCCAAGGCGGGAAGAAGGCTTGCTACTCTTCTCCCCCAGCATGCCAAACTCAACTGAAGACAGCAAGACTCTGGGTGCTGGTCAGGCAGAGTGGATCCACTCTTCTCATTGTTTTTGTGGGTCCAGAATCAGGGAATAGGAAGGAAAGAAGGACAGTCCTATCCTCAGCATGAGAATGAAGAGGAAAAAGCATTTACTGGGACATCTATTAACACAGGCCAGCTGTTTGGGTTTTTTATACTATTAAAATAAAAATCAGAAGAATTAGAAAGAGAAGTAGGTACTGATCAGACTCTTTGCAACCCTATAGACTCTAACAATCTACCTTTCTCACAGTCTTAGAGGAGTCAAGGGGAAAAAGGGAAAACCTTTCAACTTCTAGTTTCTCTTGTAAATTCCACTCCAGCATCTTCTCATATCTGCTACCAACAGCAATGCTTTCCTTCTTCTCTGGCATCCACCCACTCATTCTAAACAACTTTCGCTGCTTGTGTGATGAGGGTGATTTCCAGTAAGGCATCCCTAATATCCCTTATCTCTCCTACTTCATCATCATCTTCATCATTTGGGCCACCAGAGAAGGTGCAGATCTCCAAAGTGACAACACTAATCCTGCCTCTCTGGGGCAGTGGTCATTTCTTGTCCCCTCATACTTGTGCTCACGTGTCTCAAATAAATCTCCAGTCACCATCTCAGAACTTTTGCCTATTTCTGGGGTTCACATGCTTATTTATAACTTCTGGTTATTCCCCTGTACTGGTTGCAGGGAGGTTTCTAAACTTGTGTATTGACATCTAAGTAGAAATATGAAGTCACTCAGTCTGTATTCCTGACTGTCATTTCTCTTTCTGTCCTGTAGGTTTGGAAAGTAGCTGAACCTTACATTGAGAAATACAAAAGAGAACATATTCCTGAATCAAGACCCACTTCACCTACAGCTTTTTCCTTGGGTTCCTTGATGGTAAATGATAAATGTGTTGAGCAGGAGGATAATGATGTTCAGGAAAAGCTTTAAACATTCAGTTAAGTCTGATATAGAGAAACATTCCTTCCAATGCTTCCTTTGAGGGACATTATTTCATGCCCCCAGAAAAATCATATTTATGTCAACGAATTGATTGAAAATCTGTGGATGACTGAGAAATTATTTGCCAGTTTCCCCACCTGTAATAAAGCAGTGTGGCGTTATAGAGTGGTTTAAGTTGAATAGGACGTATTGCAACAACAAAACTTAAAACGGTTGGCTAAATTAAAACATATTTGTAAAACTGATGATTTCAGGGGACTTGCATCTACCTGTTCCAGCTCTGAATTTGGACAAATGAGATTAAAGATGGTACAATTGGTTTCAGTAGCAATATGCCAAACCCTACAGTACTTGCCTGGGTAAAACTTCTGTGAAAGTCAATGGGATCTTAGTTGAAGTGCTGTGTGATTTGGGTTAATGCTTTTATTTACTATGTATAAATATAGGTGGAACACACTTCTTCATATTATGTAGTTGGTAACTATAATTGCAGAATTTTATTGGGTTACCACTTTCTTACTGATTGAATGTTATTTAAATAAAAATAAGTTCTTCCTGTGAATAAACCTAGTTATTTTTGTAATTTGCTCACGTGCTGCAGTTGGTATAATACAGTTTTTTCATTCCAGGGCTTTGCAGGTGGAGAAAGCCAAATTGCTTAATACTTTACCCTACTGAAAATTAAAAAAGGATATTTTAAGCAAGTAATTTGATTTTGGTTTTGATTCTGTTCATCTTAAACAGAATTGTGTCACCCTTCAGGAATGGATATACTTTTTGTTTCTTTTTCTATTCTCATTGATGTCAGTATAATTGAGGATTGGAACCAAGCGACCTCAATTTCATACTTCAGTCGATCTGGATGGTCCCACTCTTGGGTCAGCGGCCTTTCTGACATTCTGCATTCCAACAGGACCAGAGTTCTTCTTGGTTACCTTTATCCCTATCTGTTTTACATCTCTCTCAAACATAGTGCTGATTAAGTGGAAGTTAAATACTATGTTTACTCAAATACAAGACCAGGATTTTTGTCCAATCAGCATGGGGGAAAAAAGACCCTTGCCTTACATTCACATATAAGGAAACTTTATTAACTAGATTGTCTAGCATTAAACTGCTGCCAAAAGCAGCATGTGCTCAGTAAATGGAAACCGACTATGAAGCTGATTAAATGCAGCCAACACTGAGCATGATTATAAAACACACGACCCACATTTGGCAAATATGGATGGAAACCTACCGCAATGCCAGGTGAGTGCTTCTGAATAAGATATAGAATAGTGTCCATTAAGCACAGTCCCCTTAACTGCCAATTCTTTTTCAAAGCATGGAGAGCCACTACATTGCATACACTTTGACTTCCTCTTCATTCTCACAGCTGAGCTATGCCTTTCTTTCCCATTTCCAATGATTCCTGTTCCTTCACCATCCTTAAATGTCTGGCAAATGTCACCGTATGGGGTCCCAAACAGTTCACCCCAAATCGCTCTGTTGCCCCCTCTCTCAGCCTGTTGCATATGATTCATGTGGCCCTGCCTTCCATGAGATGAAGCCAGACCAAGTTGTCTTGTGTCTCATCTGCATATACATTTTTGGAGCATCCCAGGAATCATGACAAGAACACTCTGTTGCAGTCATGAGTCAGGGTCTAATTAGCACATGCATGCTTTGTAGGGGATATCTGCAGTACACACACATATTGAGCAGTTCTGAGCTGTGGAGACCACCTTGACTTGAAATGCTGTTGACTCTGCTGGGGTCCGGCCCACTTAACTATATGGTAAATCATGAGCTTTTTGGTTTTGAACTAATATGCATAGTTCGCACTATATGGGGAAGTGGTGTTACCACTAAGGCAGTGTTTTTAGTTGCACTTGGGTATAACTGTTTTTCTGGCATCGGGTACTACCTGCAGAGGTAATGTATTCTTAATCTTCCACTTGCTGCTGGAGTGGGAAGATCCTGGCTTTATGCCCACTTTATGGAAATAGGAGGCACTTCTCCAGCTTGCTCCTGCACCCTTATGCCTGAGGGCAAGCAAAACTTGGGGGCATCCAAACCCTGAGCTTCCAGGCTTGGTCCTGCACATAGGATTCCTGCCAAAGGACTTGGAAACATCTGAAGACCCAGGTGTGGCAGAGGATATTTGCCAGTAGTAGGGCCACTTGTGGTTCTGGGTCGACTCAGGTTTGGAATTGATTTGGCTTGGAACACAAAACATCCCCACCCCACCCCCTAACAAAGTTTGTACTATATATAAGTAGGTGCCAAAGTGCTGCTTATATAAATGTGTTTATGGAGCACCTGTGCTAAAACTTGCAGCAGTTTCCCAAAAAGGTAACATTCATCAATTCTGCATGAACTAAGTCTATAGGCAGTACATTCAAACTACTACACCTATGTTTAGTTTCAAGGTCAGTGGCTGCATCTACACGAGAAGCTTGTTACTACTGCGCAGTAGCATCATGTGGCAGAAAGCATGACATGATGCTATTGCACACTAGAAATGAGCTACTGCACAATCAGCCTGACCTAGAAGCCATTCAGTGATATTATTGCGCAGTAACTCTGGTTACTGCTCAGTCACTTAGTGCTTGTGTAAACAAGTACTAAATGACTGCATTGTAATGACTGAGCAGTCAGTGTCTCATGTAGACGTGGCCAGTGTTTTCAAATTTGCTTCTCACTTCTATGGACACAGGGAAAGCAGGGTCTGAGAGCAAGAAGTGAAGGAAGAGGCTGCAGGGGAAAGAAGATGGGGGAAGGCAGAGGGCAAAGGGGACACCTGAAACACCCCCAGATTTATTTTTGCTGCTGTAGCAGTGGGATGGAGACAAATTCAAGGCAAACCTCCAATAACTAGATTTTATACCTGTAAAATTATAATAAATTAAAAATTTTCCTAATGTAGAATTTAATTATTGGGGGGGCTTGTCCTATAATCAAAGTAATTTTATGTTTGAGTAAATGCAGTATTTCTATTATAGTGGCAGCACCTTCAAACATCAGCAAAACTGAACTGGTAATGATATGAAATGCTGTGATGTTAACAATGAGATAAACTCAATTCACATTGTAAAGGAAATACAGCTAAAACAAATATAGAAAAGGTCAGGGTCAATTTTCATGTGCCTCTGTATATGTGCCACTTTATTTTATGTTACAATGAAAATTGAAAGCAAAAGATCAGTTCAGAAAAAGTGGAAGGAGGGTGGGCAGCTTAAGGTTTGGGAATGCTATGGAAAGGGGAGCTGAACTGTAAGAAAAGGGGGCTTGGACCACCTATGGTTTTTAGAGGACACAGATTTTAAATTCCATGGTTCATCAGATATCTGCAGGGAGTAAGTAGGGTTCCATACACTGTTCAGGAGGTCAGGATGTAAAGGGTATGACTATTTTGCCAGCACTGTACAGTAACTCCAGGCCATGTCGACATGCCCAAACCCATTTTAAACTGGCAAGTACAGGGGTAATAGCAGGCGCGCTGCAGTGGTGGTGGTGGTGGGAGGAGTGGGTCTGGGCCCCCACGCAGGGGGGGAGGAGGCTTGAGCCCGAACTGGGAGAGAAGCTGGGCCAATGCAGCAGGGGGAGCAGTGGGCCTGGGCTGACCCAATGGTGGCAGTAGCGGTGGTGGGGGAGGGAGCAGTGGGCTCGGAGCCAACCGGGGCGGGGAGGGGGAGGAGTAGGCCCAGGCCCAAGGCGGGAAGAAGGCTTGCTACTCTTCTCCCACAGCCGCTGCCTTGTCAGGCTGGGCCCACTGCTCCCCCCACTGCTGCTGCGGGCAGGTTTCTCCCCTGGCTTGTGCTTGGGCCTCCTCCCCGGCTCAGGCTTGGGCTGCCTCCCCTGCTCGGGCCCTGGTCCACTCCTCCCCTTCCTCCCCCCGTCAGCTCCGAGCCCACTCCTCCCGTTCCCTTGCTGCCATCAGGTCAGCCCAGGCTGTGGCGGCCCGGCTTCTCCCCACCCTTGGGCCCAGTCCTCCCCCTCATCGGGCCTGGGCCCAGACCCCAAGCAGCAGGAGGTAAAAGGGGGAGCAGACCTGGGCAGCGGGGGTGGGCACGGGGCTCCGTCCCCACACGCTCTCTTCCCCTCCCATTCCTGATGGGCAGTTGGCTAGTGTGTGTCTGTGTGTATATGTATATGTACACACTTCTGTGGAGTAAGTTGGCTGTTTGTACAGCCTTGAAAGAGTCTTATTAAATTCTAAGTAGCCTTATATTCTTAAATCATCCTTACGGCTCTACCTAACATAATAGTAGGTGTGTCTACACCAGATGTTTATTGCCTAGTTAGCTCCACAGTAAAGTCTCAGCGTTTACACATGCAGCTCTATTAGGCTGCAGTAAACTCCTAAATGCTGCTGTAGATTAGTATTTGTAAACACAAGCGCTATGCTGCAGCAGCATTTAATGCACCACAATGCACGTGTAGATGCTGACGGCGCTGGCTGGGGCATGAGGATGCTTCAGTGTAGGGACTGCCTGCCAGCTAACCCTGCATTGGAGCACCCCTGTGCTCCAGCCAGCCCCTCCCACCACACTGAGCTGGGTCAGAGTAGTCTCAGGTTTGGCAGGCTGACCCCTGGGGCTCCCTGCCAGCTGCAGCTGCTCCAATCCATCTCAACGTGCTGCAGTTCCAGGTGCATGTGTAAACACAGCACCTGGGAACAATAAACGCTGATGCGAACTGCATTGGGTTTATCATTCACATTATAGTGCATGTAGACATGCCCAGTGTTATCCAAGTATCATAGAGGGCATAATTTGGCTCCTAAGACATTATTGGTAGCAATGACAGTTCAGAAGAAAAGAATGCAGTTTGATACTCAGATTGCAGGTTCATTTGCGAGGTGGACAGTTTTAACTTAATCTGAAAATTAGAGTGCTATAATGCAACCTTGGGACAGTCACTATTCAGTGCAGAATTGTATTTTTAAGAGTGTCTGTTTTCATCCTCTGACAAGTTTGCTAACTGCCTATATAAATGTTACTAATGAAACCTGTCCAAGTTTGGTTTAAGGAAAAACTGATAGCACACGTTAGATGTTGTTTCAAGGTCTATAAAAGTGAAGTCCCCATCCACATCTGCTTGCAGTGAAAACATCTAGTGACAGGAATGTCATTAAAGTATTACAGAAATGATCTAGTTGATTACTACACCGTAAATAAAATTAGGAGCAAGAAACATAATAAGCATCTTTTTGGAGTGGCTGCCATATTTTGAAGACCTCAAAGTTCTAAGAGATAAGAGGCTCATATCGTGTTTTAATTGCATGCATTGTAAATTTTGAATATCTACCTAACAGTCAAAATATGATTGGCATCATTAGTGCCAAGGGTCTAGTTCTCTGATAGGGTTTCCTGACCCAATGTGCCTTTAAAAATAATACTGCTTTTCTGAAGGCTTGTCTTTCCTCTTTAGGTGTTCATACTTTCATGCCTGTGTTTTTATTAACAAAGTTGAGATGTCTTCCTCCTCCAGCATTTTTCATGATTTTGCTAATTTGTAGAAGAGCTGTAGTGATTTAAAGTACTTGGAAAACAACATATTACTTACAATAGTTTTGACTTTTGAGCTGTATTGCTCTTTCCTCTGTGCACTGTAGACTGTATGCTACAATTAAGACAATTATGTATAAAGGCATGCATGTGTGAATGTGAATTTTTAGATAAATATCATGCAAATGGATTGGGGTGCCTAGCCCTACTGCCTTGCAAGCTGGCTTTGCTCCCCTGGGAGCCCTTCTGCTGGTCTTTTTAATATGAACAATCAACTTTGTCCCAAAAAAAGAAAAGAAAAAAGTAAAGCACAACTTTAACCTTTCTTCAGGGGGCAGGAAAGGCCCTTGTAGCTCTGGCCCCTTCTTAATAGTGAGCTCTTTTGAGTTCCAGGCTGCTTCCTAGCCATAAACTCTTTGTTCCCAGCTTGAGCTCTTTGCTCTTTCTCCCTAAGGGGTTTTAACTTCCAGCTATTCACCCACTGCTGGGTTCCTACCCCAGGGCTGTCCATCTACCTTAAAGGCCAGACCACCCTGTTAGAGATACCATATCAATATTTCAAAGGTTCAGATTAAGGCATGATCAAACATTGTATTTAGTAAATATCTGCAGATGAACATGCAAACTACAGAAAATATATATAGAGGAGGACAAAGAAGTCTCACAACAGGAATCTTAAATCCTGAAACCACTCAATTAGCTTGAGTTAAAAGATCATCATATTCATGATCAACCCATGATCACACAAGTTATGAAGTTAAGACAATATTCACTACTGTAGGTATTTCAGTTCTGATCAAGTCTCAAATACATTAAATATAGTTTTTTGAATGTTTGTGTCTCAAATGTGGACATTTCAGACGAGCTTATTTTAAATGTCAAGGTGACAAATTTGTGAATACAAACTGAGCTCCCAAAACTTCTTCAATACAAAGATAACTGCTTACAAGAACAGCTTGCAAGTTTGTGGCACCGTCCATTCCAAACTCTATGCCTTTATTAAGCTTCTTACCCAGTCTGATCTATAAAACTGACCTAGACCTGAACAACGGTGCACCAGCCATTCCATCTGTTGGCTTTCCTGGTCTTTCACTTCTTGGTTTCAGGTGTCCGCCTTATTTCAAAGCTATAAATTCTTGTTGTTTTAATGAATTGAAGAGACAAGTTTGGATTTGATAGGAAAAAGAGTTAACTGGAAATGCTTGATAAAGTTTCTTTTAATAGAGGAAGCAAAATGAGTATATGCAAGTGATACACTACTAAATACAAATCCAAGTAATCTGATGTCCTTATGTAGTAAAAACACTTTAATACTGTTTTTCTCCTGATAGCCTTCAACATGATCGTCTTCTTTCGGTAACTATTTAGTAGCCCATAACTCTTTCATTTTTATACACGACTTTTCCTTTAACAATAACATATTCAATCAATTCTTGATGTCCCCCAAACTGGTAAATCAAGTGCTCCCACCTAAAAAGACAATAAAGCATTTTGGTAATTCAATACCTTCATAAAAACAGATCACACACATCATAAAGGGCCTGCTTGAATTACAAGAAACAAATATTTGTCAATTATTTATTGATCCTTTGTCTCAATATTATCAGACAATATTATATTAATAGAGTGAGTTAACATAGAAATCGGTAGTGAATTTCTTGTACTGTTTTCAGTTAAATTTGTAAAAAACCCCCTTTTAAATATATATGGTTCTAGGTTTTAATCTTATCATCATGGGCTGCAGTCTCCACAGGAGTGATTTATATCTATTGAACAGGAATACAAACTTAGGTGTAAAATGTTCCTACTGTACAGATTTAACGATTCCAAAGGTATAGGACAATGGAAAATCAGACTCTCTTGTCTTAAATTAGGTTTTAAATACCAGTGTAAGTACCTACCTTGATGAATTAATGACAATAAAATTGCCTTGTTTGCCAATCTCTATGGAGCCATGTGTATGGGATCTTCCCAAAGCATAAGCTGCATTAATGGTGGCAGCTGCTAATGCTTCATTCATTGACATTTTCATATTTACACAGGCCAAATGCATTACCATGGGCTAATAAAAAGGGAGAGGAAAACAGGAAAAAAAAGTCAGCTACCTGTTCCATAATGCCCAAAGCTCCCCATGATGGGTGAGAAAAATAGCAAAATACAAGACACAAGTTCATTTTTAAACAGGAAATGGAAACACTGGATGTTTCTTCCTTCTACAGAACTGTCTGGGCCTCCCAATTCAGATGTGAAAATCAGGAACTTCTCAGTCTTCAAAGAATTTATGGGGACTAGTTTCTGAGTTTGATACAGAGCTGTGGCAATTATTTTAAACTGAGGATATAGTTCTCAGGCTGTGTATTAAGAAGGCTCCTAATCGAGCAAGGCCTCGCCAGAAGTAAGAGCATGTTGGACAGATGCTTGGTTGGGATGGCTTAGTCAGGGACAATCCTACCTTGAGCAGGGGGTTAGACTAGGTGATCTCATGAGGTCTCTTCCAGCTCTACTTTCCTGTGATTCCATGAGTAGGGCTGTGCGAAGCTTCAGTCACTGATTCGATTTGGAGGAGATTTGGCGGCCAAATCTCCGAATCTGAATTGAACTGGGAGACCCATTCATAGGTCTGAATGGAATCCAAAACCTCTGAACCGATTCGGAAGATTCTGATCGGCCAGGGAGATGTAGGCACAGCCAGGTGACTGCAGGTTCTCCCATGGCTCCTCTGGCTGTGCCTGCCTCACCCCAGGCGGGGGGAGCCGTGGGACAAGGCCCCATGGCTGCCCTGCCCGGCCCCAGCCTCCTGGCACTTAAAATAAAAAAAAAAAGCCAGGCACTCGCTCTGGCAGCGGCAATCAGGGCCTCTGAGAGCTTGTGGCAGAGCCCCACCTCCAAGGGCAGAGCAGTGGGGATTGCCCTCCCCCACTGCCTGGCACCTGTGCGGCAGCTGCCCCATGGAGCAGGTGCAGCATGGCTCTGCATGCTGTCTGGGAGCTGGGGCCACTGGGGCTAAATGGTGCCAGGCTCTGGCTGACAGGTGGAACCACCCCAGCTCCCAGACAGCGCGTGGCACCCTGCTGAGCCACGCTGCACCTGGGGCGCAGGTGCCAGGTGGGGGGGGCAGGGCAATCCCCACTGCCTCATGCTGTGCAGTAGGGCTCTGCCACAGGCCCTCAGAGGCCCTGATCACTGCTGCTGCAGCTAGTGAGTGCAGGGCTTTTTTTTTTTTAAGAGCTGGGATGCTGGGGCCAAGCGGGGCAGCCATTGACAGGGCTGGGGGGGGGGGCAGGGGTCAGGGGGGGGCTTCTCCTGTGGCTCCCCCAGCCTGGGGAGAGGCAGGCACAGCCAGATGAGCCACGAAAGAACCTGTAGCCACCCAGCTGTGCCTGCCTCTCCCTGGCCAATCCAAATCTTCGAATCAGTGCTGAATCAGCACTGAATCTCTGATTCTGATTCGGCTGAATCGAATGGGGACAGCGATTCGAATCACCAAATCGAATCACTGTCCTCTGAATCAGCCGAATCTGAACACAAATTGAATACTTCCCTATTCGCACAGGCCTATCCATGAGCTGTGACTGTCGGAGACTGTTAGCAACTGGGGGTAGTGTAATATGCATAAAGAATATCTTACCATAGAAAAGCAGTATGCATTAGGATTAAAATCACTGCCAAGAGCAACAATAACGCCTTCTTGTAACATTTTTCTAGCCTGAGGTTGTTTCAGTCTAGAAGAAAATATCAATGTCAATACAGGACATCCAGCTATTACAATTTGCATTACTATGGAATAAAAATCTTTGTTGAGTTTGGATACTATATGCTTTCAGTTTCACTAACTGCTTTGCAGGAAAAAGACCAAACTTTGCTTTCTACTCCATACCCAAAACCCTAATGATGTTGTGCACTGCTCTTGCAGTAGCTGTAATTAGTTTACTTAGTTTATTATAGTTCTATCAAGCACCTGCCCTTCAGGCCTCTGTAGTTAAGGTTACTCATCCTCCAGGACAATTGCAGATTTTGCAAAATCCATTTTCATTTTTTTAAATGTAGTTCTTGATCTTATGGTTGTAGAGAACCTTCCAAACATGAGCAGTTTGTAGAATTCTCTTCCTGAACTGACAGACAACCTAAAACAACTCTGAAATGCAAAAATGTTTATTTCCCCATTCATCTCAATGAGATGTTAACACTTCTGTTTAATTAGGACGCATCAAAGGATTTTTTAACAAAAGGTCTTCACTTGTGCATCTACTTTGTGCAAATCCTGGAAGGTAAGTAGGTAAATTGAGTAAGTGTATGTTCAAGTGACCAAAAGGCCAGATACACTAGTTAATACAAGTGCTGTCCTTTTTCCTCACTGAACGATGCTGAATGCAAAGGTAACTTGACTAGCTCAAAGGTTAGCTACTACATAAAGTCATAATTCAACACCAGCAATTATACAAACCTCCCACAATCAATGGGATATCTCCTGTGAGCTGACCCTCAGCAACAAATAAAAGTTTAATATATTCCTCTCTCCACGTTATGACACTGAGATCCTTGATCAAATTAGACAGCAGTTGGAAATTTCATTTTGAGTGTGCTCATGTGAGCCTGGACCCTATAAACACTTCACAAATGCTTAACGTTATTGCCATGGGTAGTTCTGTTGAAATAAATGAAGTTACTTAGGACACTAAAGTTAAACACTTGCATAAGAGATTGCAGAATCTTTGTTAAGAAAGCTACTTTGAACTGAGAACTGTTTTAGTCATTGTGCAGCAAATCGAAATGGAATTGGATGTTGCCCCTAGAAATAAATCAATGGAGAAAAAATTAAAGGTTTTCAGATGACTATTTACTATTTTTAAAATTCATTTTGTGTGGATTTAAATTAACTTAAAAAGAACAATTAATAATATCTTTATTCAATTAGAATAGTCTTAGTCCAATATAATGAAATACAGAAATATGTGACAGTAAATCAGTGAGAAAACAATGCCTGTTCTTTGAATTGTATCATGCTATGATAATTACTATACTTGAAATGTTTCTTTTAAGGTGCTCCTATGTTTCACGTGCCATTTTACCTTCATATTCCTTGGATACACTGATCTGAGGGAATGAAAAAAGACTAACAAAAGGTCCAACTGGGAGACTGCTGTCTTGGATTCTTTGGGCCAACTCCTGTACACTTGCTACTGCACACTTAGGAGCTGCAGTGGCCTCATCCTGGGAGAGTGCAGACTTCTTGATTACTATTAATGTGAAAAGGAGTTGAGGGGAATCTGCATCTCATTGGATGTGCTTTCTTGCTCTTCAGTAGCCATTTATCACCCTCCTTCTTAGCACCTCTCAGATTATGGATCTTTACTAACTAGTCAAACTAGTTTCTCAGCACCGTCTTTTATACTACTTTGATTTTAATTTCTTGGCGTCATTAGTGTATTAGCCAATCCATGAAAGGATTTTACCAAAATGAAGCTATTGTTGCTATATTTCTGGTTTTAAAGATAAAGTGAGGTTGTCCTTTTATACCTGGAAAAGCGCAGGCTCAGGGGTGACTTAGTGGCTGCCTATAATTTATAAGGGGTGTACATCAGGATCTGGGGGAACACCTGTTTACCAGAGCATCCCAAGGACGACAAGGTCAAACAGTCACAAACTCCTCCAAGACCGTTTTAGGCTGGACATAAGGAAAAACTTCTTTACCGTCTGAGCCCCCAAGGCCTGGAATAGAGTGCCTCAGAGGTGGTGCAAGCACCTACTCTGGACTCCTTTCAGAAGTGTTTGGATGCTTATCTTGCTGAGATCCTTTGACCCCAGCTGACTTTCTGCCCCTGGGGCAGGGGGCTGGACTCAATCATCTTCTGAGGTCCCTTCCAGCCCTAGTGTCTAAGAAATCTGCATATTTTAAATATCTGTCAAATGCAACTAGAGCTTTTGAGAAAACTTCTAATGCTGTCTGCTTAGAATCAAAGTTTCTGAAATGAGACCTACAATCTTTCACCTGGCTAGAGAAAGAAATGGTCCATTTCTTAACATCATGCTACTGTAGAAACAAGTGAGCAAATACGCATATTGCAGATATAATTTGAATTAATGAAAACTAACCAGTTTGTATCTTCAGTTGATATCTTGATGTTTTAATTAATTTATCAGCTAGATTAATATGTATTAATGGAATCACTGAGTTAAGAAAGTCAAGGATCTGACTCCAATTCTTGAATAAGACTCTCAAGCCTCAAAATGTTTCTGCTGTTACAGATGTGACTATACTTTTCAATCCATTAAAATATTACCTCAGCATGTAGGCAGTAGTTGGTAAAAGGACAGCTGCACACTTAGCCTTTGCCATAGCAGCGATGCCTTCATCACTAATTTCTTCCAGATGGCTTATAGCTTGTGCTCCTAATTCAGCTCCAAGCTAAGTAGCGCGTAAAAAAAAAACATTAACAGAAAAATCAGTCAGCGATACCAATGAATTGTTGGAGCAATGTCCCTATCAAAGTTCTTGGACAGATAATTTGTTATGGCAATTATGTATAATGCTATTGTACACAAATTGTGCATAAAACTTAAAATGTGCATAAAATGTGCATACAATACAGAAATCTAGTGGAAACTGATATTGTTTGCAATGGAAATGGGAAAAATTATGAAATCCAAGAGCAATGTACCATACAGACTTCTGTGCTTGATTAAATTTGATTTTCTTCAAATACAAGAATAGCTTTGGCAGACCAGACTGTAATATGGAGTATGCAGAGGCGATGTCCAGACTCATACAGACTCCCTTTGACAAAACTGCTACTTGGGTCCATCTCCCTGCATACACTTGCTGCAGTTTTTCTGCAACTGCCAGCCAGAGGAACTGTACTGTCTTAAGGAAAAACACATTTAAGATTTGTTTTTTTAAACCACGGGCCAAAACTTGTGCTTGAACCCATGAATGGGTTCATGGATATCCATCTTTCTGTTTTGCCTCACTTGTAGAAGATAAGCAAAGCCAATGTTTGAATAGCCAGTACAGAATTTACCCATAAAGGTCAAGAGTTCTATGTCTTCAACTCATCAGTTTTGCATATTGATGATATTCTTCTTGTGATCTATGTCATAAACTATTAATCATACTTTTATAAAAGAACACAGAAGCAAAAGTGGCTTAAACATAAATGTGATAAAGAAGAATGAAGTACCTCTGCAGCTTTCATTGGATGAAGTTCATCACCATGGAAGTTAATCCGTAACCCTATATCTTTTCCAGCCTGAAGAATTCTTCTGGTAGAATTTAGATCAAAGACTCCCTTCTCACAGAACACATCTATATTGTTAACATGGATTTCACCACTTAGGTCAAGTTCCTTCAGTTTAGGGAGATGGTTATTGATAATGTCATCTGTGGCTTCAGTAACATTTTTCCCTCTAATGAAAAGAAAATGTCACTAAGGCATAAGAATAATATCTTTGAACTTTCCAGTATTTTTAAATCATGCCCTTAGAAAAAGACTTTTAGTAAGTGCCTGAGTAGCTATATTTTATAATTTTTTTTACTTGAGTTGATATTTCCAGTCTTCTCTATAACATTCTATTTCCATTGTTAAGCGGTTTATTATTACATTTAAAAACGAAAAGCAACAGGAAATATTGTGATGTCATATAAACACAAGAATTAGTCCTGATATCTTTTTAAAGGGAAAGTATGCTTGCTATCTAGATTATACATAAACCAGATTTCCTTAGATACTAATCAAAATGTGTGACCTTTAATACTACAATATTCTTCTACTTTCCTATTTTTCCATTCTAACTTGCTAAGATTTTATCCTTAGAAGCGACTTCCAAATACTTAATTTTGGTTTTTACTCAAAAGTTACCTATACCTCATATAGCAATGCTAAGAAGGCCCTTTTGCAGAAAAATGACTTTAAATATACTTTTCTGTTTTAGTATGTCATTCAAACTCGCTGCTGGTTTTGACTTGGAGCTTCCCAACAATAGACTGCTGCTAATTTCACAACCTCTTAGGCACCGGAAGATGGAACTGCCTTATAAGAGTTTGGGTTTTACTTTGCACCTTTGAAATATAAAAATGATAGTGACACCCTGAAACTAAGTATCTAGGGTAGCATCTGGTCTTTAATTAGGTCATTGTGAAACAGCGCAACAGCATTATATGAGTGCCATATGTGGTTGATGTTTGGAGTTTTTCATTGACAGTAAATTCATGCAGCAAAATTCTGCTCACATTTATAAATGTGGCTGCATGGTTATAAACCAGACCAGATTCTGACAAACTGCTTTTCCTCCTTGTTGTAACAATCCTGAGGGCTGGTTTGGCTTTTGCCATATCTACTCACCACCCTCTCTTTTCTTCTTTTGGCCTGACAGTTTGTAGAGGGGGTGGAGCTGAAGATTCATTCTAGAGCTAAAAGGGAGGAAAGATGAGTCTGTTTCTACTCTTTTTCTTCTGTTTGCTGTTAAGGCCTCCCAAGTGATACACTGAAGACTGTAAACATTCTAAAACGAGATTTTCACTCTGGATATCGCTTTCAAAAATGTTTGCCTGGAGAGAAAGGGATCCAGATCCACAGTACCAACCCCTCCCTGTCCTCTAAAAAGCCTGCATCAGCACCTGAAAATCATGGGATTAAAAATAAATATTTGGTCTTTTTACCTGACTTCTGGATTGAACTGTTAGGGTTTTCTTTATTTTCAGCTCATTTTTACAATCCCAGATTGGAAACTCATGTTAAAGTGAGGGATTTAAGAATCTCAGCCCCTCTCTTTCATTACAATCCTGGAACCTGAGGCTTTCATTTTTTTCCCATCATTCCTAACACTGAACGTACTTTGAGGATTTGGAAGCCACCCGTTTCACAGTCACCAAAAATGAGCACCACATTATCCCTTTATTGTTGGGGTTAAAGCATCCATGGCTTTGACCCAAAAAGGGAAGAATTTGAGGAGTTCAAATTCTAATCTAGGCCCAGGCACATGAACTGAAGAGAACAGAGTATAGTTTTATGAAACCAAAGACTGCAATGACAAAGGGTACAAACACCCAGGTTTACTCCAGAGTCATGCATGCCACATTTTGCTCTGCAGGCAGGTTTCTTTCTGGAGTAAGGAGTGTGCAAAGCAGCACTTTATAATACCTGGCTATTAGGTGGCAGGAAAGCCAGTTTGCATGGAGCAAACAGATATCCTGGACTGAAATTCACAATGGCAGTGAACACATTGTTGCATGTACATCAGAGGCACTTTCTCCACTGTAAATTTACACTTCTCCAAATGTTTTGTACTGTCACTGCACTGGCTTTTCTCCTCAAACCTGAAGGTTTGCATTTGAAAGCTTGTATCTCTATCCCAATTATGCAGCTGGTCCAATAAGAGATCACCCAAAGAAATCCTTGCATCTTGCATAATTCCCAGACCATCATGGTTACAGCATCACCTGAACACTATCATAAAATGTTTGGCGTTTTTCAGTCAGCTTCTAGTAGTTTTTATGTTTAACCCTCTTCCAGTTATTAAAGTTGGTACAATATTCCTTTTGGATATGTGCACTAATTAACAAAGGACATTTTACACTAAAAGAAAATCTTAAATTAGGGAGAAATAGATAATATCAAACGATGACAATCAAAAGTACTGTTATGTAGCTGACTCCCAGGATCTGTGTCATCGAAGGGGATGCTGCACACAATATTTATTGTTTTAATGCATTCTTCTACCTTGTAGGTTTCTTTTCTGAAGAGGAGACCCTAAAAACATCCTTCCTATGGGGGGAATCAGAAACTGCTCAGGATAACTGCATGCCTGTTGGCTGAATCCATTCAATTTCTGCATAAAACCCAATGATCTGATATTTTTCATAGCTGGCACTGCTGCACCAATGCAATCTCCGCTACTTTAAATTCTGTTAAGCATTGATTTTGAATGCTGGTGTTTCAGGTGCACTTTGTTGCCACAAGACCAACTAAACTCTATTACAGCTTTCTTTACCTGACACCTGGCTCCTCTCCTTAAAATCTGGAAAATATGCCATCTCTTTGCAGTTCATCTGCTGAAGACCCATTTTCATATTTTATGAAACAACATGAAAGCAAGTGTTTAAAAAAACAAAAAAAATCACTTTACTTAGGCACAGAATGAGCTCCACAGTATGTCGAGGAGATGCTGATGTCCAGTAACCGTTTAGCCCGTTCAATCACTCTGAGCATTTTAAGTTCTGTTTCGAGGTTTAACCCATATCCACTCTTACACTCAACCAAAGTGGTTCCTGCTCTGATCATACGTAACAGTCGGTGTTTGAAGGTATTGAACAGCTCTTCTTCTGAGGCTTTCTGGGTGTGTTCCACAGTAAAATGTATTCCTCCCCCAGCTTGGTGAATATCCATATAGGAAGCACCTGCCAGCTAAAGCAAAATTATCAATTAAATGTGGATTTTTATTTTTATTTTTTTCAAGGGCTTCTGAGGAGTTGTTGGCCTGTTCTACAGTGGATACGGGTAACCAGCTACAAGATGGAATTAAAATGTGGGAAACTCTCTCATGGAGGCAATAACTCAGCCTGGATCTGGTCTGCTACTGATGGGGAAAAAAGGAAGTTAAATGCACCAGGAATTGATCAGAAAAGGTAATTGGGTAGTTCTTCCCATGCTGTAGCTCCTTTGGGCCAGTTAAATAAATGCAAAGAAATACCAAAGCCGGAGGCTGTCTGCCAGACATGTCTAAGTACCATTACCCGCCTCTGGACTAAGAAGTGTTCTGGCATAGGCCACGGGCATGACCATTCTGCCCCACTGTAATTGCAGCAATGATGAAAGTTTGGGAAGCACTCAGAGCTTCCTTGGTCCTGCATCTGTGCTGGATCTGGCCCCTGAAAGACGAATAGTGTTGCCAGGCTGCAAGAGAGAAGCACGTCAGCTCTGAAAACAATCTTCCTTGCTGGCTGAATCCAATGCGATTTCACTATCTCCTTCACTATGAGCCAGCACCTAGTAAATTAGACCATGAGTGTCCCTGGCAGGAGAACAGCAGCATGTCTGAGTCCTGCCTTATGCCTAGGTTAGACAGAAATTTCCTCAGAGGTGGAAGAACTGTAGGAAGGAATGTCTTTTAGAAGACCGTATCTCCTTGTTTTAACATAGATTTGAAGGCACAAGTCAAATTAACCTCTGCCTATAACCCAAATAGTTTAAAAATGGCTACCAGGGGAAGAGGAAGCAAGTGAGAATGAACTGGATTTTGCCTTGCCATGAACAGTTATTACTATTGGTTCTGTCTTCTGTTTTATTTTTGACATCGTCTTGACTAGAAGTTGAATTCAGCACCTGAATATGACTGTATTATCCCTTCAATAGGGACAGCTTTACCATAATGTCAGTAGGAACCCTTTTGCCAGGTTGAGATGCCAGAATTAAGTTATCCCCATCTCTCTACTTCTCAGAATCAATTAACTAGCATCTCTCCTCTCACATAGGAAAACCATATTATCATTAATTCTGTTTATTATTGTAGTTCCTGACAAGCCAACAGAGACTGGTACAACAACTGTGCTAGGTGCATTACAAACAGTGTATGAGATGGTCCCTCCCTGGAAGTGCTTAATAATAAATAATAAGCTCACTCTCAACCTTTGAAACCAAACACTGATTTAAAACAAAACAAAACAAACAAAATGTCCCAATGCCACTTCTCTTCTTTCCCTGGATTTCCCTTTCCTTTTTCCTTTTTAATTTCCCCTTGTTTTTCCCATCTCTCTTTTCTTTTGCTCCAGTCCCCTCTCTTTCTCTAAAGCCATCTATTATTCTCCCATTCCTTATTATATATGATATGAATGACTATCTTTTGCAGATGAAAACAGGGCTTTAGAGAAAGCAGATATAGTTTGGTGTGATAGCAAACCATAGGAACAGAAAGAAAAACCCTGTAAATATAGGAAATTACCTTCATTGCAAACTCATGGACCCTGTCCCCAGCCCACACTGGATGGGTATGAGCATCTACTAAACCTTAAAAAAAAACAAACAGAAAAAATTAAAACATGCACATGCGAGCAAATTAAAGACATGGTATCAATTCCAACTCCCCAAACTAAAACAAGCAAGCATATAAAAAACCCTGGGTCGGACTTGATGATCTGCTCAGGTCCCTTCCAACCCTACCAACTATGAAACTGTGTATTTCTGTCCAAAAAGATTTTAAGTCACATTGTTACCCCCCCAAAAAAATCTATACACGAGATCCAAGATTACAAGAAGCGTAAATATTTTTGCCTTTTTCCGGGTTATTTTTAGTGAAGTTGGTGACAGCTTGTATAGCGATTCCCTGTTTCTCTGACACAGGAGATCAATCAGTCTCCTGTGGGTCATTTGCAAAACAAAATGAGAAATATAGACACGTTTTTAAAAAACAGGGAAACTGTCAGAGAACTAATAGAAGTAGTACTTGAATGCATTTTTAACTCATTTTGAAACTGATGACTTGATTTCAATAGGCACCCTTTTAAAAGTATAAACTGCATACGTTGTCATTAATCTGGCAGTATTCAGTTGACTTCAATGGGAATCGTCCATGAGTAAAGACTGTGAAATAAGTCCCATGGCATGCTGGAATCCATGTTGAAGAATATTGTTACCTACCTATAATGCTCAAATGATCAGCTTGATTTGTAAAGATAATGTGCTTGCCCAGATTTACTTTACCTCTAACGACATTTTCAAAAGTGCCCTACTATTTCAGGTTCCTAAGTGCCATGGACTTTGACCCACAACCACCAGTCTGAGGGCAAAGTGGGGTAAGAAGGTGTCATGGATGGACTGCTGGTAGACAGAGCAAGGATGGAAAATGGTAGGGAACCAGCACTGCTTTGACTTGCCACTCCTAACTTGCCAACAAGTTGATTTGAGCCAGTGTAGAGCAGGAAGTAATTGGTTGGTATTGGGATGGAGTAGCAGCAGAATACTTTCCCCCTCAGAGTGAAGCCAAGAATGGCACTGTAGTCATCAGAGTCACAAGTCCACCCTTGGACTGCTCCTGGCAGCAGAAAAAAAATATGTGCCACTCCTCACAGAGGGCTCCAGGTACAGTGACAATCTGGGCCTTACCATACTAGATAAAAAAGACTTTTCTGGTGTTTTGTAAGTGGATACTTTGCAAAGTTAAAATATCACTGACGAAAATAGAACCAGGCCTAATGAATGAGAGTTTAGGAAATTGAGGTGCCCATGCTTTATCTGAATACATAGTCAGCCAATCTCTTCTGCATCACTAAAATTAAGAAAATACACGAACCTGGCAATACGCATTTTCCAGAACAGTCAATTATTTTTTCAAATGATGTTTCTGAAAACTGCCTGCGAATAGCATCAACAGGGCCTACAGCTTTTATGCAGCCATCTCTGTAAGCAGCAAACAAACAACAAAAAAGCATTAGTTTATTTATACATCAAACTCAACCAAGTTGTACATGGAGAGAAGCGAGGTCATTATTAGCAGGACTGCAAAGATGGACAGGGCAAGTCACTTGCTAATTCAGTGGATGTTTAAAAATACATGTATTATTCTGTTGACATTTTAAGGTACCTGTGATGACCCAGGCCTCTCCTCCCCATGTCATTTTAGATTCAGAAGATGATAATTTTAGGGCCCTTTGTATTGGGATTAATACTTATTTGTACCCTGTAACTCAGAGGTCAAATATTAACATGCTCATTATCCTTTCATACTGTTCTTATCAAATTCACAGGAAACAACTTCAAATTCTTGTTCCAATACTGAAATTATGTTTAATATTTACTAGAAGATTTTGTTTTCTTTCTGATAGATAGAAACTATTGTAGACCAGCGGGTCAGCAAATGTATGCCATGCCTCAAGTCAGTATCTGCACTGGAATAGGACTGCAAAATGTAAGTGCCAAAACTTGCGGTTACGCAGCTGGAAAAATATAATGTAGGCATGTGAAGTGAAATAGGATTCTTCCCTTGGAATCTAGATAGATAGACCTTGCATGAATTAGAGAGCAAATGCTAAAAAAGGCACTGTCAGGTATCACAATACCTGTGTACTTTTATTCAACGACTATGGTAAAGGAAATTAAAGTTAAATATTAAGAAGGACTTTCTCACTATGAGGGTGGGTAAGCACTGGAACAGGTTATCTGGAACAGCATTTCTCAACCCATGGGTCATGACCCACAAGTGGGTAGCAAGAACATATGATGGGGTTGTGAGGAAACTTTAAAAATTGCTTCTCGTTTAAAAGAGAAAAACATGGGAAACTGCTGGTTTCCCTTTGCAGGCTGGCAACATTCCAGTCTGCCAGGGGCTGCGGAGAGGGCAATCAGGCAGGGGCAGCCATGTGCAAGTGGACATGGCAGCCAGGCAGTGTGGAGAAGCTCCCGCAGCTTCTTGCAGATAAGTCTATGGGCCAGAGGGGCAGGAGCATAGACACCGTGTCAGGGGGCAGAGGGGAAAAGGTGACACTGCTCTCTACCCCACCTCCTTTCTGGGTTAGAGCTGTGGCCTGAAGGGAGCGGCTGTGGCAGTCAGGGTATGGCAGCAGGGTACAGCCACAATCCAGTGCACAAGCAGCTGGCAGCGAGACAAGGTGACGGCAGCGCGGCCCTCCCTGTGCACCGTCCATTGCTTTTTGCACTGCTCTGCCCTCCTGCACTGAGTCCTGCCCATGCTGGTCAACTCAGGCTGCAGCCTCATGCCTGCTGGGGGTGCACAAATCTGCAGGGGTGGCATATTCCCCGCCACGTCCCACCCCTTCCCTTGCCCCACACACTGTGGGGCTGGGGCCAGTAAATTGGGAGTGCAGGGCACCAGCCAGGCTACGGAGTGGCGGACTGTGGGTTGGGAGTGAGGGGAACCGGCAGGGCCAGGGGGCCGCTTTCTCTTTAGGTTGGGACTGGCCATCAATGTTTACAGATGGGTCCTGGTCCAAAAATGAACCACTGATCTAGAAAAGTTGTGGAATCTCTACCACTATAAGTTTTTAAGCAGGTTAGATCAATGGTTCGTAACTTTTTTTTGACTCATGACACCTCCGGGAAAATGTCAATTCTTAGTTTTCACTCAATTTTTGACTTCAGAAACATAATACAGAAAATCTTGTCTTAAACAGCTCAGAAAGACAGAGTGTTTTTAGCACTATGGAGTCCTAGTTGAAATTTCTAGGATTACCTTGTTAATTGTGTTTGCACACCTAACAGTGTTAACACTGTCTGACATCCTGTGGCACCCCTGAAAGGATCTCAAGGCAACCCAGGGTGCGATGGCACCCTGGCTGAGAATCACAGTTAGATAAACACTTGTCCAAAATATATCCTGCCTTGAGCATGGAATTGGGCTAGATGACCTCTTGTGGTCCCATCCAGACCTATTTTTCTATGAACATGGGTCTAATTACAAATTTGGGACCTTCTTAGCCTAGACTGATGGAAAAAGAGTTATACAAAGAAAGTACAACAGCTTTATTTTGTCTACATAATGTCTCTAACCTCCAAAGTCTGACATGCCTCACCAAGTCTTTACAAGTGAGTAAAGACATCAGTGGCTCAAGTCCTCCATGAAACTGATTGTCTGCTTACATCTTCGCAGGTTGGAATACTAATTTTCTAGCTAATGAGAATGATTATTTTAGAATTTACACTATTTTTCAGCATACTTACTCCAAACTAACTGGCATGGCATGTCACACCTTCCACACTACAAAAACACTGCACCTTTTTATGTCACAGTTATTAAAACACCCAAGCCAAGGGGTATTCTTTTTAAAAGAACTAAGTATATATTTTTTCCCAAATTAGATTCCCTTCTGTTAAAGAGCTAATATTACGGATCTCCTTTTGCAGCTTTTCTTCTTGGGTGCATTCATCCACATTAAGAACAACACATCTTCTCTTTTCCAGCCATAAGCTGTGAGTCAATAAGCACCTGGAAAATCTTCTTCTGAACTGAATCTTTTCAACGCAGACATTGTTAACCTGTTGAGTCCGACGTTATGTAGAAGGCAAAGGCGATTTCCACCGTATAGAATACGCAGAGGAGCGAGCGAGCGCACAGGAGTTGTGGGCTGAAGCTCAGTGATGAAGTGAGCTTCAGTCCCTGAAAGCTTGTGTTATACCTATATGTATAGCTGTAGATCTATCTATAGATACTGATAGGTAGACAGCGATAGCTAAAATATTGATAAACAGCAATAGCTAGCAATAGATATCTATAGATCTATCTATAGATAGGTATCTTCTGAGATAGGTAGAGACATGATAGATAGATAGATAGATAGATATCTCCAGATATGCAACTGCAGATAACAGATATCTCTAGACAGGTGTCGTCCCCCCCCACCCCCATAGATCTATTTATCTATAGAGATAGATTTAGACAGCTAGATGTAGATACACAGATCCCCGCTGATAGAAGACAGCCAGGTATGTCCAGTCAGACAGATCCAGACGGGCGTCTCCAGCTCTAGTAAGTCTAGCTGGCTCTAGGCACCGATCTAGTCGTACCTGTAGCTGGACAGCCCGAGCCGCATGCTGCAGGGGCGCGGGTGCCCGCGCTGCGCTCCCCCC
>NW_005842528.1:1030969-1034465 GCF_000455745.1 Alligator sinensis
CAGGGCTCAGCCGGGGCTGCCGCCCACCAGCCCGCCCCGGCCCCTATTTCTAGCCCCGTCCTTGGCCGTGGCCCCGTGCCTAGCCCTGCCCCAGTTCCCGCCCTGGCCCTTGCCCCATGCCTGGCCCTGCCCCCTCCTTGCCCCTGCTCCCGCCACCACCCGCGGTTCCCTCTGTCAGCCGCTGCCTGCAGGTTTCTCCGACAAGGCGCTGCCACACGGAGGCAAAGAGAAAACAGCGCCCGCGAGGTCCTCGGACAGCCGCGCCGGCCACAGCACAGCCCCGCGGACGGCACAGGCGGGCTTGTGACTTGGTCCCAGCGCTGCCCGTGACAGGCCGGATGCTTTCCTGACGCAGCAGAAAGGGTAAGTCCTTCCATGCGTGTGCCTGCTGGGAAATGGGGGTCCCCTCCCTTGCTTGCTCCGAGGGCCCCATGGCTGAGGGCAAGCAAAACTCGGGGGCATCCGAACCCCAAGTCTTCAGGCTTGGGCCTGCACATAGGATGCCCGCCAAAGGATTTGGAAACATCTGAAGCCCCAGGTATGGCTGCATAGGTGGCGGACGGGAGGGGCTAGCAGGGCTCAGCCCCCCCAAACACCAGGGCAGCCCGGCTGCAGGCTGCTGGAGCAGGAGGGAGAGGGGTGCATCAGGATCGCAGCTGGCCCAGCATGCCAGTAAGTTTCTTTTGACTGCCAGGGCTTGGGAGAGGCAGACTGAGACCCCCACAGTGCAGGAGGGAGTGGAATAGGGGCAGGGGCAAATCATTCACCCCTGTCCTGCTCCCTACTGCACTGTGGGGATTGCCCCATGACCCAGCCGGGCCAGGGCCCCATTCACGGAGCCAGGCTGGGTCATGGGGCAATGGGAGCCTGGCAGCTCGTCCAGGGGTGTGGGCGGGTGGCTCCCGCTGCTGCACGCACTGTAGGGGAGCCAGGGAAGGGGGTACATTCCCCTCCCCTGGCTCCCCTGCACTACGCCCCTGGACAAGCTGCTGGGCTCTGATTGCCCCATGACCAGCCCATTTGGGGCCCCGTTCACGGTGAATGGGGCCCCAGCCGAGTCGTGGGACAATTGGAGCTCAGTGGCTCCTCCAGAGCTGCAGCGCGGGGTAGCAAGGTGGGGAAAAGGAACGGCTGTGGCCCCTGTGCTGCAGCCTTTGAAAGTGGCACCATGTGCCTTGCTGCCCAGCCTGCTCAGCAGCAGGACGCACATGGCACCGCACCGCTTTCAAAGGCTGCAGTGAGGCAGGGAGCAGGCAGAGTGCAGCTGTAGCCCTCCCTTGCCCCGTGGAAAGATCAGCGGGGCCTGGTGCCGTGGCTCTGAAGGAGCCACTGGACTGTTCCCAGGGTAGGGTGGGCACGAGTGTCCCAGGGGCTCCATCCCTTCTGGCCCAGCAATGCAACTGAGGCTGTCCCCTCTCGAGGTCTGGGCTTCCCCCCTGGGCAGTGCAGGACTAGGGCCAGGCTTGGTGGGGGTTGGGTGGGGACCAGTGCGGGAAGGCAGCCAGGGAGGGTGCAGAGCTGGGGGGCTGTGGATGCTGGCGCCAGACAATGACCCCTGGCATGGCGAAGGGGTGGCTGCACAGGTGCAGCGGGCCTGGGCCCCAGCCCCGATCCCTGCCCAGTCCCAGCCTCCCTCCCTCCCTCCCTCCCCCCCCACCCCTTTCCCTGCGGGGGCAGGGGGGCATGCACACATGCGTGCACGAGCTTAGCCCCCTCAAATTTTTTTCTCCCTCCTATGTGTGTCTGCAGGATGTTTGCCAGTAGTAGTAGGGCTGTGCGAAACGGAAGCATTTCATTTCGACCAGCATTTTGTCGTTTTGACAGAACAGTGTTTTGTTTCGACTTTTGTTTCAAGTCGAAACAGCTGTTCAGTTTTGTTCCATCGAAACATTTCAATGTTTTGCCATTTCAACCCTGTTCCGCCATTTCGCCCATAGGATATAATGGGGAAGGTCAAAACAGGCTATAACTTTGTCACTTCTGGCCAGATTTGGATGAAACTTACAGGAACGGTAGCCTCTTCCAAGGGCATGATGCCTGCCAAGTTTCAAGAAGGTAGGTGCAGGGGGTTCAGAGAAATTGCACCCCAAAATCTTGAGAGCCAAACTCCTGTCACTTGTATGGGTGAAGCCACAGTGGGGTCAAAACTGCAGGCTTGCTAGCCCCTGCTGAGGCAATGAAGCCTGCCAAGTTTCAATGAGATAGGTGCAGTGGGGCTCAGGGTTTTGGGGCCCTGCACCTCTGGCTGTCGACAGGCAAAACTCATGACGTGGGTGCTTGTGACACTGTCTGGCTTGGGGCGGGGTGAAACCACTGCAGGCCTGACTGCCAAGCCCTACTGCAGCCACGAAGCCTGCCAGCTCTCAATGAGATAGGTGCAGCGGGGCTCGGGTTTCTGGGGCCCTGCACCTCTGGCTGTCGACAAGCAAAACTCATGACATGGGTGCTTGTGACACTCTGTATGTGTTCAGGTACGCCCTTCCTGGCTCTGGGGCTTCTGCACAACACGGCAATGTGTCCCAGTGAGGTCTTCTCTTCACCTACAGCCTCGGTCCAGTCCACCACTGTAAACGACGGCAGGTGAAAATAACATAGCTGGCTCAACAGCAATAGCACCAGTAGCATCTAAGGTAGCCAAACGGAACTGTCACAGAGCCTTTCTTGTTATAAAGGAATTGGCAGCAAGAAGTAAAGATGTTGTTTTGGATATAGGTTACTCGTGGTATGTGTGATGGCTTATCTTGTGTTCTTATGTTTGTATGTACAAAACTGGGGGGAGAAGTGGACATGCCGGAGGGCAGGGAACAACTACAAGCAGACCTGGACAGGTTGGACATATGGGCAGAAAACAACAGAATGCAGTTCAACAAGGAGAAATGCAAAGTACTGCACCTAGGGAGGAAAAATGTCCAGCATACCTACTGCCTAGGAAATGACCTGCTTGGTGGCACAGAAGTGGAAAGGGATCTTGGAGTCCTAGTGGACTCCAAGATGAACATGAGTCGTCAGTGTGACGAAGCCATCAGAAAAGCCAATGGCACTTTATCGTGCATCAGTAGATGCATGACAAACAGATCCAAGGAGGTGATACTTCCCCTCTATCGGGCGCTGGTCAGACCACAGTTGGAATACTGCGTGCAATTTTGGGTGCTGCACTTCAAGAGGGATGTGGATAACCTGGAGAGGGTCCAGAGAAGGGCCACTCGTATGGTTAAGGGCTTGCAGGCCAAGCCCTATGAGGAGAGACTGGGGCACCTGGACCTCTTCAGCTTCCGCAAGAGAAGGTTGACAGGCGACCTTGTGGCTGCCTATAAGTTCATCACGGAGGCACAGAAGGGAATTGGTGAGGCTTTACTCACCAAGGCGCCCCTGGGGGGTTACAAGAAATAATGGCCACAAGCTAGCAGAGAGCAGATTTAGACTAGACATTAGGAAGAACTTCTTCACAGTTAGAGTGGCCAAGGTCTGGAATGGGCTCCCAAGGGAGGTGGTGCTC
>NW_005842528.1:1034607-1037052 GCF_000455745.1 Alligator sinensis
GAAACAGTAAAGAAGCCAGAGGCTGGCCTGGCCTGCAATGCAGGCAAGAAAGCCAGTCAGTGAAAATGGAAATGGAGGTGTCAGGGGGTGGAGGGTAGGAAAAGGGGGATGTGGCATTGAAGGTAAAAGTGTAGAGGTACCTAGGGAGTCAGATGTCCGGCAGGTTGCAGTGTGTGAGAATTCCACTGTCTAATCTATATTGAGTCCATGAGTTTCTGTACCTACTACCTAGGAGGCTGATGAAGTGCAGTTCATAGGCCCAGCTCTGATAAGTGGTTTGTA
The DNA here is from genome assembly GCF_000455745.1 of Alligator sinensis. Classification (NCBI taxonomy): domain Eukaryota; kingdom Metazoa; phylum Chordata; order Crocodylia; family Alligatoridae; genus Alligator; species Alligator sinensis. The sequence goes on from NW_005842528.1 coordinate 1,034,890, forward strand.
ATTTCAAACAAGCACCTAACCTCATCACCAGAACTGAAGCCAACTTCCTACAGCTCAAAACACAAAACCTGCTAACTATCTCCAGTACCCCCACAAACTGCACACCAGAATCTATCAAACACAACAATACCTACCTGTGAGGGCACATTCTTCATAAAAAAAAACACTATGCCTCCAGTATCTCAGGCCTGATCCTGAGAGGAAACAAATTGCCAACAACTTTTCGCAGCCGGGCTTATGAACTTCACTTCATCAGTTTCCTAGATACAGAAACTCATGGACTCAGTATAGATTAGACAATGGAATTCTGACACATTGCAACCTGCCAGACATCTGACTAGGGCACATTCTTCATAAAAAAAAACACTATGCCTCCAGTATCTCAGGCCTGATCCTGAGAGGAAACAAATTGCCAACAACTTTTCGCAGCCGGGCTTATGAACTTCACTTCATCAGTTTCCTAGATACAGAAACTCATGGACTCAGTATAGATTAGACAATGGAATTCTGACACATTGCAACCTGCCAGACATCTGACTCCCCAGGTACCTCTGCAGTTTTACCTTTGCTGCTACATTCCCCTTTGCCCCCTACCCTCCACCCCTGCCTGTCCCTCACCCCCTGACGCCTCCATTTTCATTTTCAGTAACTGGCTTTCTTGCCGGCATTGCGGGCCAAGCTAGCCTCTGGCTTTTTCACTAGTCCTTCCATCCAGGACCAACTGCAGGCACTTCCTCAGCCTGACAAAGGGATTTTCAACCTGAAAGCTGGCATCCCGGGCAGCTAATCTGAGCACACCGGGAGCCTCACAACTGCACAGTAACCAGCAAGCATCAGGCCTATCAGGTAGGTCTGGGCTTTCCCCAACCAGGACTGTGTGTGCATGTGTTAGCTGGAGGTTATGGTGCCTCCTACCCACCTTCACCAGAGGATCATTGGTCCTGGCATTTATGGGGCTGCCGCACTGTCAGCCGTCCCACCAGGCCTCCCTACCTTGGCAGGATGCAGTTTTAGTGGTCATGCCCAGGACCTGAGCCTTCTCCTTCCCCATAGCCCCAAACCCATACCTCCAAATTTGTCTTGGCAGAGGAACGAGCTCAGCAGGGACATGTTCTTCCCCTGCTGGCTGGTGATGCAGTTAGTGCCCCCTCAAGCTGAGAGTGGGGCATTACCTGGTTTTTAAAATAATGAAAAAAGGAAATAGATGTGGACGGAGTGAGGAGGCTGGCATTCAGTCCGTCTGCACCTGGAGCTTGGGGAACACCAGCTGCTCCACCAAACCATTATCCAAGCAGTGTGGGTGGGGTGTCATTACATCCCCAGTGATGCTGAACACCCTCTTGCTTGGCACACTAGTTGGTGGACAGGACAGGTGTTGCTGGGCAACTGTGACCAGATCTGGCCATACCGGGCTGCGGCTTGCCCAGTAGGCCAAGGGGTCACACAGCAGCAGCTCCACATCCTTGGCAAGATAGGCAGCCACCAAGGCATGAGTGCTTCCTGCCTGATGCTGGGGTCTGGTGACTCTGGACCCCACCATAGAAGCCATGCTTTTAGCCTATATTAGCAGTGCCTGTGGTGGAGGACAAGACTGGCTCGTGGATGGTATGCTAGCATGGGACAGTGGATCCCTCTGTTCCACGTCCCCCCCGCCTCTGCTATTCTGCCTCCCTGACTTTCTTTACCAGCACCTCCGTCCACTGATTCAGTGTTTGGCTGCCACATACAGTGCCCTTTGTGGCAGAAATGCCACCGTCTGTGTCCCTCTCCAGAAATCTGTCTCTGCCAGCGTGAGAGGCTGGTGTTGAATTCCTCAGGGAAAAGGGATAACAAAAGCCTGGTGCCTCGGGTGTGGATTCTCTGGTCACCTGGGAAGGGGGAGGGAAAAGCCCTGCTCCCCGGCCCAGGTGACCCGTGATGCTTTTTAAATTGGTTGGCTAGTGGCCAGCACTGGCAGCTTAGATTGGACTGGGCTGCTGAGATCAGAAAGGTTATTTAAAGGCCCGGTCCAAGAAGAAGGCAGCCATTAGCCATGCGGTCATCCAGGTGAATCTGAAACTGGCAGAGGAGCTTCACCATCTGAAACTGGCTCTCTCCTCATAACCGCATGCTCAAAGAGTGACCTGCCTCCAGGGGAAAACTCCAACCACCTCTGGATGATGC
>NW_005842528.1:1037312-1039491 GCF_000455745.1 Alligator sinensis
CCAAGGTGCGCAGAGCCAGAATTGAGTCCAGAGCCTTGGATGGTGGCAGCGGGAACCCCAGGCTAGCGGGTGTGCTCCAGGGAAGGGGTCGGCCAAACGTGAGGCACCCAGGGGAGGGCACTCAGAGCCTGGAAGGTGGTCGGGCGCAGTGAGGTGGGTGGCTCAATGCAGAAGCGCCCTCTACTGGCCCGCCACACCCTTCACCCTTGGGTCACACATGGCGGCCAGGACATGGACTATACTGGACCGCAAGGGATCAAGCCGTTTCCTGTTGCCCTCCTTCAGCTGCCTCACCAGTGCCTGCACGTCTGATGAAAGCGGCCTGCCTGAGCCAGGAACATTGATCCCCTGGAAGCTCTCCATTTGGCTCTGAAGTTCCCTCACTATGGGGATCACCTGGCTAAGGAGGGCATCAGCAGCACTGAGTCTCTCGGTGGCCTCGAGGAAGGGTTTGAGGACCACCAAGATCTGGGAGATGGTATCCCCCTCAGTTTTGTTCAGGGGGCCGCTGATCCTGATCTCCCCAATCAGGGCCATCTCATGGATGGCCTTCTGTTTCTCCACCAGCCTCTTGAGCATCAGGGATGTGGAGTTCCACTGAGTCTCTATATCCTGCATGATATTTTGCTGCGGGATGTTCAGTTCTGTTTTTGTCCCACAGCATCTTGCCTCTCTTGATGCTCCAGTGGAAGTAGTCTGCCACCTTCCTGTATTTGGAAATGAGCTTACTGCAGCCCTGTCCCCCCTCCAAGGTGTCCCTGACAACAAGGTGCAACTTGCGTGCCACACAGTGTGTAGCAGAAAGCCCCCTTTTCCTCTTGCCTGCATTTGCTCTCCCCTCTTTGGATATGTTTCTCTTCTACCTTTTCTTCCTTCCTCTTTCTTTCAGTATAAGATAAGGAATTGTGTTTTAGAGTTAGTATGTGTGCATTTTGTATCTCCCCTTGTATTTTGGTATTTTTATCTATTTGTGTGCCATGGCGTTACTCTTGTAGCTTATATTTTATGCTCCTCACCTTTTAACTAAATGTGTTGTTTCAGAAGTAAGTTATACACTGTAACAATGTTAACAAGGGCAGGAATTAAACTGCTGCTTCCCTGTATCAGGCGGGCCCCTGAAAGAGCGAGTGAATCAGTGATTGAATGCGTAACACAGTAGCAGGCAGCAATTAACACCTAGGAAAACCGCAGATCAACCAATGGAAGAAATCAATAGGAGACAATGTAGCAACCGGGAATTGTCTAAACTTCACTGTTCAAGGGCAAGAAGCCCTGGTCTGAGTTAATCAATGCTGGGGACCAGCTTTTGAGCTGAATATCTCCAGATCGAGCGCTCCCAGAGCCCTATTCAAAATTCATCAACGGACTCCGAAACCTGCACGTACATGCGGACGACCCTTGGGGCTGACAGATGCCATCCAGTAGCCACCGAGGGGGAAGTCCCACGAGGGTCAACGATCCCTGGATTGGGCAAACCTGAAAACTGGGGAGTCACCAAAATCTGCCAAAGACAGATAAGCAGTGAAAAGTGACCCTCTTGATCTCCAACTTGACCGGCACCTGACCTGTCCAGCCAGAAGGACCAGCCGGCAACCCCCTTCTGGAGGATAACACCATGCTGAAAGAAGCCTCGACTGGCCATCAATGGCAGACTCCAGCACCTGTGGGATAGGTATACCTGACTCTTGTAGCTCGCTACTGTGTGTGTGCGTGTGTGTGTGTGTGTGTGGGGACCAGCCCCAAGGTTTATGATTTAACTTCATTACAGTGTTTCAATCTGCCTAATAAACCAGAATTTTAAGGATCCCGAGTTGGACATTTGTAGCCAACATTATTTGATGGAGAATGTGGGCACTATTCTAGGATTATTAGCGGATTGGTAATTGGGGAGACCGTGTCTCCAGATAGAACCCACATCCACGGAGGTGGGTGGGCAATGTCACCCAAGGGGGTGGACTAGGATTTAGACTTACCCAAGGGGGTGGGTAGACCCAAGGAGGCTCTAGATTTAGAAGTCACCTAAGGGGGTGGGCATATCCCAAGGAACGGATTTGGTTGTAGAACTGCAGGGGCAAGGACAGAGTTGGTTGGGAGCGTGAGGGCTCAAGGAAACTGACAGGCTTGAGGCATGTTGAGGAAAATGTCTTTGTTTAGAAACCCCCCCCCCCCCCAAACCGTG
>NW_005842528.1:1039523-1040222 GCF_000455745.1 Alligator sinensis
CCCCCCCCCCCCCCAAAGGTGGGAGCAGGAGGCCAAGAAGATAAGTGGGTACAGAGGGAGGAAATTTCCCCTCTTCATAGGGAGATTCTGAAGGGTGGACCCGGCCCATGGAGGGAGGATGTGTGCACCTCAGGCTTTTCCATAGGGGACATTGAAGCCCAATTTGAAAGATTTTGCCTTTGTGAAAAACCCTCAGTTCAAAGGCAACACATTGCGTTGGTCTGGCTACTATGGCATGCTGTAAAAACAGCAGTTGAGGAGAAAGCTCAGCAAGCCTCTGAAATTGAGGAAAAGGAGGAGCAAATACAAATTCTAAAAGATAGATGGGTCCAGTTGGAAACCAGTAATCAGACTCTAAAGGGTTGTCTCGGAACTTGGAAAATGAAAATGAGCAATTGAGAAAAATAAATCAAGACAATGCCCGACAATTGGAATTATTGGTCCAAGAAAAGGCTAGCCGAGAAGCCTTGCAAAAATTGGTAAAGACAATGGCTAAAGACCAAGCTGAGAAGGGAGCCAAGGTCAACCATGGCCCCTGTCTAAATACCATTAACTGTTTGAACAAGGAACTCCAGGAGCGCAGCCTGCAAGTAGCAGCTGTCATCCGGGGAGACCAAGCCAGGGATCCAGACATCCCCTTCAATCTGGGAGAGATTTGGGGTGGGGAGATGTGGGGAGATCCAGAGGATGCAGGGGATC
>NW_005842528.1:1041211-1041825 GCF_000455745.1 Alligator sinensis
CCCGTAATGGGACCCCTGAGCAAAGCCCTGGCGCATGGGAGAAATTGGGGACCCTCAATTGGGATCCAGGAGGGAGACCCCGAATACCTGTTACAGTGGGAACTGAAGGGCATACCAGTGCACTCCTGGACACTGGAGCTGCGCTAAATGTATTTGGGAGGAAATGGGACCTGAAGCAGGAAAATGGGTACATGTGTCCCAATTGAAACTGTTTAAGCGGGCAGAATAGATCTAACCCTAAATCTAGCCTTGTTAATAGGATTCCTTGTGTCATGAGGAGAGTATCCCAGTGACCCAGCTTGGGGAAAAAAAAAATGAGCCACCAACCACCTGACCCTTGAGGAACAGGGTAACCAATCTCTTAATCCTGCTGGCCGCCCTTCTTGGCTAGCAGGAAGGAACAGCTCTGAGCCGTTGGAAAATACTCATCGGACAGGCTGATCAGTGCCCACCCGGATGTTGAGGCAGGAAAAGGCCAGAAAAATCCTCAACTTAGAATGGCCACCGTCCTGTAGGTAACTGCTCCACTTTTGCAGTATAAAAGAAAAGCACCCCAAGAATGGAAAATGCTGTGTGCACTGCCACTGCACATGTCAGCATTGCACTTTGTAAAT
>NW_005842528.1:1041899-1075443 GCF_000455745.1 Alligator sinensis
TTGACAAACCATGAGGCCTCATTACCATCAGCAGCATCTTCCTCATCACAGCCATGGCAAAAATTGTCTTGTCTGTTTGTGTTGTCTTGTTATATGTTTTGTGTTTGTTTGTTTGGTTTGTTTTAAGTTGTGACAGTTTAAATACATATGGATATCATAAAGATATAATAGGAGTAATTGGTAATACCGCCTCTAAAAACTGAACCTGTCTGTGGATTCCAGACCAGAACACTTCCGTCTGGTTGGACTGGAAAGTCGTTCTGATATTTGAAACGAGGGCAGTAATTCTCAAAAGGTTTTAGATTTCACTTGGTTAGCAAAAAGATATGTATTAAATCATGTGGAGTTTGTTTTTTGGGTTTGGTTTTGTTTTTGGTTTTTTTTTCTCTGTACTTCTTAAGGATTTAAATGCTATTTAGAATATCAGTATAACAAGATGTGTGTAAAAAAAAAAAAACCTGCATTCAAAGTCACATTTTAATAAGCAAAGAGACAACTATACCATTGTAACTGTTCAAATCAACCTTGTTATGTTATTTTCTCTCTTCCACCTCCCAAGGCTTTTCTCTTTCAATATCTTTTAACTGTCCAACTTTTGTTTTAACTTCAAACCAGCTGAAGATGACACACCTCCTGCCTATATAGCTGAACAATGGTGTTCAAACAGTATAGTGACATCACCCTTGTGTAAGGCCGATGTCAAGAGGGGGAATAATGTAGCAGAAAGCCCCCTTTTCCTCTTGCCTACATTTGCTCTTCCCTCTTTGGATATGTTTCTCTTCTTCTACCTTTTCTTCCTTCCTCTTTCTTTCAGTATAAGATAAGGAATTGTGTTTTAAAGTTTGTATGTGTGCATTTTGTATCTCCCCTTGTATTTTGGTATTTTTATCTATTTGTGCACCATGGCGTTACTCTTGTAGCTTATATTTTATGCTCCTCACCTTTTAACTAAATGTGTTTGGTTTCAGAAGTAAGTTATACACTGTAACAATGTTAACAAGGGCAGGAGTTAAACTGCCGCTTCCCTGTATCAGGCGGGCCCCTGAAAGAGCGAGTGAATCAGTGATTGAATGCGTAACACAGTAGCAGGCAGCAATTAACACCTAGGAAAACCGCAGATCAACCAATGGAAGAAATCATTAGGAGACAATGTAGCAACCGGGAATTCTCTAAACTTCACTGTTCAAGGGCGAACCCCTTGTCAAACTTTTTGAAACATTTTGACCTGCCCTGTTTCATTTCAACCCTGCTTAGAGCCTCCGTTTCATTTCGACTTTGCTGTTTCGAGGCTGAAACGCCTCAAAACAGCTTCGAAACAAAACGGGCAGCAAAATTTCTCATGGCCCTAGGTAGTAGGGCCACTTATGGTTCTAGACTCTTGGATTTGGTATTACTTTTGGCTAATGTGGCCTGGGATACATAAAATTAGAGGAAAAACAAATGTCTGGTGGTGCTACACCCTCCCAGGCCTGGGGTTGGCTAGTCACTTGGGTGCACCATGAGGACAGCTGTGAATTGTGGTGAATTTGAGGGCTGTTCTGCCTTTTGGGGGTGCTTGGAGCTGTATGCTGGAGCTGTGCCACCTGGAGACTTCCCTTTGCCAGGGGGCTGCCTTAACTGGCCAGTTAATCTTTCTCCCTGCTTTGCCCTTGGAGATGCAGTTTGTCTGTTGCCTGGCAACATCTCCCAGCCCTGTTGCCGAGCGCAGAATGTTTGGGTTTGTCACTGGATTGTTTGTCCCAGAGGTTCTGTACCTCACCACTCGCGTAGGCGCCTAGCCTGAGCGGGGTTGTGATACTCGTCAGCACGTCTGGCCACCCGGTTACTTCAGCTTGTCTGACTTCCCCGGACAGTGAGACGTGATAGAGGATAATGTTCCCTGTAGGTTTGGAGAAGGGAGAGTTTCAGCAAGAGATTTTACATACAAGATGCAAATTTTAGGGGTTTTTTTGTCTTTCAAGGGTGCAATTTGAATACTTTAGACCAGGGGTTTTCAGCCTTTTTAAATAAGTGTACCGCTTCTGTTTCAAGGTTTCAGCTCATGCACCCCTTTATATTTTTTCTTGTTTTTAAGCCGGGGCAGATCCAGGCTTCCCCAGTGAGGGAGGGAGTGAAGCTGGGGCAGGTGCTGCACAGCCGGGGTAGGGTATGGGACAGAGCCATGAGGGCTCATCTGGGCAGCTCGGGGGGGAGGGGGGGGGACGGCTCCCACCCCTGTACGCACCCTGGGAGGGCATGAGGTACACGTGTCCCTGGATCTGGGCATGGGGTGAGGGCTGGCTGCCATTGTGGGGGGCGGGGGGCAGATTGAGGTCACAGCAGTAGGGGAGGGAATGAGGCTTGGGGCAGGGGCTGCCCAGCCGGGGCAGGACACGGGACTGAGCTGCGTAGGGCAGGGGGGCAGCTACCACCGCTTCACGCACCCTTGGGAGGGCATATGTCCCCAGATCTGTGCATGGGGTGCGGGTGGGCTGCAACCAGCGATGGGATCTTCACAGCAGGGGGCTGGGTTGGGCTGAGCCGTGCTCGGGGTGGGTGGTGGCTCTGGGAGGGGAAGTTGGGGGTGCTGTGGCAAATTCTGGAGGGGCTGCAGCACTTCCCTGTAGTCCCATTCCCGTAGGCCCCTGCAGTGAGGGAGGGAGTGCGGCTAGAGCAGGGTTAGGCGCTGTCCAGCCGGGGCAGAGCACAGGACGAAGCCATGGCTCGTTGGGGAGGTGTGGGGGGTGGTGGCTCCCACCGATGCATGCATCCTGTGAGGACACAGGGGACATACGCCCCTGGATCTGCATGTGGGGCAGGGTAGGTTGGGGCCAGGGCCGGGCCTGCACCAGGCTCTTCCTGGCAGGGGCTGGGCCGGGCTGTGCTTGACGCGAATGTTGGTGGCGCTGAGAGGGCGCTATGGGAAGGGGCTGCAGCCACTGCAGAATTCACTGTAGCTCCTCCAGGCCCCCTCCCAGTGCAGCCCAACCCAACACCCCTGCTGGGAACAGCCCAGCACTGCCCTGGTCCAAGCATACAGCTCCCTACAGCCCACCCCATTACACATCTGGGGGCATGCACCCCTTGTGCCCTCCTGGGGTGTGTGCAGCGGTGGGAGCCGTCAACCCCCATGTGTCCCGGACAAGCCACTCACGGCTCTGTCCTACGCTCCACCCCAGCTGGGCAGCACCTGCCCCTGCTCCAGCCCTCAGCCCCAGCCCCACTCCTTCCCTTATCTCAGGGGCCTATGGGAGGGAGGGGCTGCATCCACTCCGGCATTTGCCATAGCCCCCCCTGCAACTGCCCTCCCAGCACCACTGCTGCTCGCCCCAAGCACAGCCCGGCCCAGCCCCCTGCCCCCACCCCCACCCAGAACAGCCCTGCGCAGTACCACCAGCGCATGCATTTTAGGTGATGCTACTGTGCAGTAGATTAATTCCTGCGCAGTAAGCTAATCTACTGCAAAGTGTCTTCTGCAGATGCACCACAGATACCTAGCACTGTTGAAAACCAAGCACCGTTTGTTTAAATGCCTAATTAGGGATTTTTGAATGGATGTGATATCTTTTATTAGACCAGCTGAGTAGTTGGGAAAAAGTTCTTAGCAAGCTTTTGGGCACAGTCACCCGTCTTCAGGCATAGGTAGTCTCTGCTGTTCTGAAACTCCAAGGAAAGAGAGAAGCTAAAAGTGTGACAGGGTGTCAGTGAGAATGTAAATAGGTAGAAATTAGGAAAACAAAAGGTAAAGCAGGGGAGGGGGAAAATGGGGGGAAAAGGCAAAGCTGAGTAAGGGAGACTGTACAGTGGTGGAATTCAAGGTAGAAAAGAGGCTGTCTGTGAAAAAGGAAATGGATGGAAATTGGGAAGACAGAGGGCAGAAAAGGAGGGGGGAGGGGAAAGAAAACGGTAAAACATCAGGGCTGACAGGTACCTAATGAATCAGATGCCAGCCAGGTTGTAATGTGTCATAAATCCGATGTCTATATCGAGTCCATGATTTTTTGTATCCAGTAGATTTATGAAGTGAAGTTCGTAGGCTCATCTATGAAAGGTGTTTTGTAAGTTCGCTTTGAGGATTAGAACTGAGAGATCGGAGTGATTGTTTTGTGAGAAATGTGCGTGAGAAATGTGCCTCCACAGGTAGTTGGATATTCTTGTCTTTGATCAATTTTCGGTGTGCGTTCATTCTGATGCACAGTTGTTGTTTGGTCTCTCCAACATATTTTCCGTCAGGGCATTTGGTGCACTAGATGAAATATATAACGTTTCTGGAGGTGCAGGTGTAAGATCCAGGAATGGTGATTGAGTTGTGGGGTGTAGTTATTGTGGGGGTTGTGGAGATGTGTGGGCAGGTTTTGCATTTCTTCTCTTGGCATGGTCTGGTTCCATTGGATGTGGCTTGGGTTATAGCAAGCTTCTGGTGATGAGGTTAGTGAGGTTCGGTGCTTGGTTAAAGGCTAGGATGAGTGGTTCTGGAAAGATCCCTTTAAAAATTGTGTTGTCTTCTAGTATGGGTTGCCAGTAGGTTCCAGGGAAGGGTGATATGTCATAACTAATGGTGTGCAATTTATGGAGCTTTTCTTTTTGAACTGCAGCCACTGTATCCAGATAGCTCTTTCAAAAGTGCGATCTCTCTCTCTGGAGGAATGTCCTTGTTGAGTGAAGTGGCGATCACGGGTATTCTTGCTGCAAATTAGGTGGTATTGGAGAGCTTGGCTGTAAATTAAAGCTTTCTTGATGTGTTCAGGGCGATTGCCGGTTCTCTGTAGATATGTACATGGCTACAACCAAAAACCCAGTAACTATGGATTTAGAAGCCTAACTTTAGGCTTTTAAATTGGAAATCTTTGGCCATTTTTAATCTATGGTATCTGTAGACACAGATTTTATGTCATTGGTGGCTGCCCACCATGTCATATGTAGCTATTTTACTTTTTCAGTGGGATGGCAAGTAACACAGAGGTAATGGGGAGGTCTAGCAGTAGATGGGCGACAGGAGGACAGTATACATGTGCCTCCTTGCCACTTAGTCATTTTCCAGGCTTCTACAATAAGTCAAAAATTTAAAGGCTGGAAAAGTCCTATTAGTAGATCATTCTTCCCATCTTTCTCTCAAGCAAGATTGTTTCAGATCATTCATGTTCTAGAGCTCTGTTCCATCTTCTTCTAAAAAGTCCAAAATTACTAGGCTTTAAGTGCTTCCCTAGGGAGACTATTTGACATCCCAGCGCATTTTACTACCAGGGAGTTTTTCCTTATATTAATCTTAAATTTCCTTTTCTTCATTGTATTCATTCACTCTAGCCATGTATGGCTCTAAATAATTCTTTCCTCTTTTGTGTATACCAACTGTCAAATATTCACAGCCTATGATCATTGCCTCCTGTTTAGTTAGCATTCGATTCTTTTAATCTTTCTTTACACACTGGTTTTTCCAGCAGGCTGATAATTTTTGTTTTTCTGCTAGATATCCTCCAGAATGTAAATATTTTTCTTGCAATGTGTAGATTAAAATATAATGCCATTAACACACAGACACGTGTGAATCCAGATGTTTATATATGCAAAAGGAGCAACTAAGGCTCCTGAGATATCTCTTAGTGACATAATCCTTTTCCAGATGAGATAAAATGTACAGATAGGGACAAATATTGTGAAGTTTGTTTAAAAAAAAAGGGGGCGGGGGGAAGGACGCTGCACAGTGGTGAGCCCTGGGCAGTGATGTTGGGCACTTTCCTTGTAAAAATTATTTCCCCTTGAAGTAGGCAAAAGGATTAGCAGATGGGATGCTTGAGGGATTTCTTCCAGGAATCTCACTGGATATTTTAGCCACAGGTGACACTCCTTTGGCATTAATCCAGTTGTTTGTACTGCTAAAAGATCGTCAGTTTGTCTACAGGTATTTGGGGTACAATATTCAACAGGTCTCCATTTTGTGCCCACAGAAAGCTTGCAAGAATGCCAATTTACATGCATAAAATCCAAACCTGTATTTGTACATGTCCATTTTTAATCACATGCTTTATTTGTAAGTTAATCTATATATGCAGATGAGAAGACAAGCAAAAATTGGGCTAAAGCATTTAGTGGTTCTCACTTTCCTACATTAACACTTCTCCCCCTACCTCTCCTCGCTGTCTGTTTCAGGTATTAGATAGACAGCTTCCAAGAGCAAGGACGGCATCAACAGCTCGAGCTCCATCGGCTTCACCTCAATCTATTCGACTGCCTTCAGTTGATTTGGGTAAAACAACAATAAGCTATAGACTAATTTTGTGCACTGCTTACTCTGTGAGACGAGACCTGTTGTACTTTAAGGGCTTATGCAGAAGACCAAGGCTTCTGAAATACACTCTGAATAGGCGTGTATTTCATCCAGAATAAACTACTGCAATGGAACAATTCCTCCATTAGGGTAGGAAAGAATAGCTCAAGAACATCTGTTTTCTGAAGAAAGTGTAGGTTCAAGGTTCAGTCTCTTCAAGTGAATGCTCCTAGGGGCTGGACCAGGTGCCCCTGAGATTCCTTCCAGTCCTATGATTCTGTGAATGTCTTTGAGTCAAATCATGGGCGCTGTTATACATCCCAGATAGGAGGGCCGTTTTGCAAGCAGCTACACGGGATGGAATAGTCTGTATCCCAGTTCAGGATACAGGAGTAGAGTCCAGAACACCTGCATATTTCTCATATAACTTCTAGAAGAGATTCAAAACTGCACAGACTACTCAGGAACGCTGACTACAGTATTAGGTTAATGGGTCTGTATAATCATAGATCTACTGTCTTGTCCTGCCTCCAGATGTCCATCTGTGAGCTTGTTTACACAGCCTCTGTGCCATGCCTGGGAATAACGCCAAGAAGCCCATCCTACCCACTCACTCCAACTCCCAGAAATCTCTTTAAAGCATTCTTAGGGTGTGCTTGCTGCCTCATTTCTGCTATTCATGCACGTGGAGTAGAACTAACACATGGGCAGGGATTATTTCCTCGATGACATGACTGAGTTTCCTGGACCAACAATGTAAACATGTCTGTAGTGTTTAAAGCAGTTTACAGGCCATTGCCCAAGAGACCAAATGCAAAGCTGAATGTAGGCTGTGACCACAGGAATTTCATGAGTTTAGAATCAGAGGTATATTTTCAAAATATTACTGTGTAGGGCACCACTTGCATACCCAAAACATGGCAAAGGTAAGAAGAACAGAATTTAAAGGTCCTGAGCTTCCTCAGTTTAGATTGCAAGCTTAATTTTCCAGTAAAATTGCCCTTTAGTTTGATTTTTTTTTATGGCAATGCTTTATATACTATTACATTGTATTTTCTTTTCTTTTTTTAATATATAGATAATAAAAATAGGTCAAACCCACCTACACCTTTAAGCAGTAAGCCACCTTTTTACACAAGTGTTGAGCGTGCAGAAAGGGAAAAGGTATGTGTTCATGTCAATTGTAATCAACATAGTCTGTACAGAGTCTGTTTATGTCAAAATTTCCCCTAGTTCAACTGTTTTGTGTGGTGAAGTGAGTTTCTTTCCTACTAAAGCAGTAAAAGGACTTCAGAAAAAGAAACTCCCGCTAAAATTAGAGATAACATGAAAATTAATCAGTTGACTACAAGCTATAAAAGCTTTTGTAGATGGAAAGGCTGTATTTCTTATCTCTTGGCTGATGCTGGATGTGTCTGCATAGAACTCTTGCAGGAGTTTCTCAGGGTACCAGAGTGTCCTTGGAGGGACATTCCCATGTAAGTCTCATTTGTCTACTCTGCCTGGTACACACCAAACCCAGAAGTGCACTGGTGAAGCTGCTCCAAGAACATCCTCAGTGACTGCTCTTAATACGCTGCAGCCTTAAGTCACGAGGGCAATCCTGAAAGTGACACACTGTCCCTGCTGGGAATGCAATGGAAAGGTACCCTCAAAGAGCATCCTTTCAAATGAAGGATGCCCCAGATATAGTATGTCCTTCAAGCACATTTATAGATTCTATAACATTAAAAACAGGAAATGATGTACGGTCTAATCACCAACAAGTAAATCATGGAAATTGGAGTAAAGGGGCTTGAGTTTCAGTCCAGTCTTTGCCATCAATTTCCTGTGTTACCTGGAATAAGTCACTTAATAACACTGTGCTTCAGTCTTCCCATCTGCTACACAGAGTTAACAGTATTTGTTTACAGTTTGTTTGGCCTGATGTAATAATGCTCACAATGTGATGTGAAGTGTGATGATAGTGGAGTCTCTGAAAATTCTAAGAATTGTGCTTAAGTATCTTGGTGATTCAGAGTGGGGGCGCTGCCTTTTATAGGTGATGTTCTGCACAAGATGGAAGCATTGTAACTTGCAATGGCAGCTGGTGGTTTTCTGTTGCTTTTCAGCTAGGCTTTATAATGCTTATTATTTTAATGACTTTTATCCTGTGTACTCCACATGTAAAGTCATATGGCTTCTTAATTTGTATATATAATACATACATAGTGTGTATGACTGTTCATAGGCATGCTGTTCTTTGGACTCTCAACAGAATGGCTTGTTTCACCTGCCTATATTCACAGACATTACTATATACCAACCAAGGGCCAGATTCTGTTACCTTGACACAGATGCAGTATCTTGCTGCCCCTTTATTGTAATCCTTTTAAGACCAGTGGATTACTTACAGCTGATGTCCAGTCTTACAAAGACTTAGGCATGTGTTTAACTTTGCCTCTGTAAGTAATTCTGCTGATATTTATAGAGTAACACATGAGAGCAAAGTTAAACTTGCACACAAGTCTTTCAAAAATCTGGGTCCTAAGGTAATAAATGAGTTCAGTTGACCCCTTGTTAGTATTCATGTCATTCCATCGAGGTACAGTGTTATATAAAAGACAGGTTCCCTCCTGGAGAACTTACAATTCAATAGACACACTTATCTCAAAATCTGTAAATACAGGCTGAATTACTTGGAAAGATTGTCAAAGTACATAAAAAGCAGACATTTGCATCAAGAGTCAAACGTCGACAATCTAGAAGAGCGCTGAACTTGGAACTTGAAGAAGAGATTCATACTCCAGAGGAAAATGAGTACGCTCGTTCTGATCCCAGCCGGGCTTTTACTGTTGCAAAAAGTAAGCATATTCTTTTAGCTTTGCCTATAGTGTTACTCATCTTGGTACAGTTTTCCATAAGACTGCACATCAATCATTCATCTAAAAGTTATTGTTTAGGGCCAAATCCTATAATTGTACCCTTCATTTGTTTAGAATCTATTGATTTCAATGGGGATCCATTACAGCTCACCCACAGAGATTTTGCTAAAGGACTTTTTCCTTTGCAGATTCTGGACAAGGATTTAAGCATACGTTGTCATTCTGAAGAGAGGGGGAATATTTGTAATAAACAGTAACTTTTCCTTTTTCCCCATCTCACTGCTACTACAATGTTCTATGACTAGATTAACCTGGTACAAAACTTCGCTCCATTATGTGGAAGGCTCTCTCCAACAGTAGAGTGGCAGGGATGTGAATTCTTTTAAATGAAACCTATTAAGAGTTAATATAAAGTCATTTTTGTTTAATAAACTAAACAATGTGTTAAATACATTATAAATATATGAAAACAATTGTCTTTTATTGTAGCTTATTCTGTAGAAATTTGAGAAATATGTTAACATCATCAGGTTAATTTGAACACATTTTTTTTTTAAAGCTTGCCATACTAACAAACAATCTGTAAGAAATTTTATCAATGAAAGGAAGGAAATATTTCGACTGCAGGTACCGTAAAATATTTTTCTTCTTCCTATAGTTAATGGAACACCTAAAATTAAATAAGAATAACAGTTAATTATATTAGAATAAGTTTGTTTATCTGTGTGTCCATATATTAAAAATGGTAAGACTGATTCAGAAGAGAAATCCCATTGTTCTCAAATTGGGAAGCCAGTATGCACAGTAAAAGTTAATCGGACAAACTATTTAAGTCAGAAGAACTACTTGGATGAATAAGTATCTGCAGGACTTGACCCTGAATCTGGTAGGAAGTTGAGCAAGGTTCATAGTCACTGGGTGCGCTTTACTGAAGAGTAGACTAATTAGGTGCATGAAGTGTCACTGTCTACACGTGCACTGGTATTAGGGCACAGTAAATTAATTAACTCCTCAGTAAGATAATACTGTCTGGGACAGTACTGTTTTAGAGTGTAGCATTTAAGTGCAATGAAACACACGTGTAGATGGTGACAGGGGCTGGCCACACTGCACTGCAGGTTCTGCATAGGGTTACCATACGTCTGGGTTTTCCCGGACATGTCTCTTTTTTGGCCCCCTGCACTGTGACCGGGTGGGTTTTTACAATACAATCAAAATGTTCAAGTTTCTTGCTGTTCCTCTGCCCTCCCAGGCCAGCTGCTTGGGGCTGGGAACAGGGGGCAAGGTGATTGGCTGTTGGGGGGAGGGGGGGTCATGTGATACAGACAGCCAGTCACTTTGCGGGAGAGCAGAGGAACAGCAAAAATCAGCCAGGGGGAGGCAGGGAAGAATGGAAAGCAAAAGAGCAAATGTGGGAGCTGCTTGGCTTGGGCAGGGGGCTGCAGGTGGGGAGTGCGGGGCAGGGGGCTGTGGTCAGGGGTGAAGGGCATCACTAGGTAGCGGGGACTGTGGGTGGAGAGTGGGGGGCACCAACAGGAGCTGGGAGAGGGAAGGGGCTGCAGACAGGGGGTGAGAGGCACTGCCTGAGTTGCTGGGGGGCTGCAGGTTGAGAGTGAGGGGCACTGGCAGGGCTAGAGGGCAGGGGCTGCTGGCAGGGAGTGAGGGGCACTGGCAGGAGTGAGGGGCATGGGGGACGGGATGGGTGACTGGGTTGGGTGTGCAGGGCCCTGACAGTGCTAGGGGACTGCAGGTCGGGAGTGGGAGGCACCAGCAAGAGATGTGGGGCAGGGTACTGCTGTTTGGGAGTGAGGGGCACTGGCAGGGCTCGGGTCAGTGGGTCTGGAGTGAGAGACAGCAGGGCTGGGAGGGCATGGTTTGTCATTGAGGGGCAACAGAATGGGCAGAGGCAGGGCATTAGCATGTCACTGCCCCCCTACCATCATATTCCCCTCCCCAACCCCCACCCCTCCCATGGCAGGTGTCCTCTTTTTTGGACCTGCAAATATGGTAACCCTAGTTCTGCATCCTTGTCCCCCAGCCAGCCCCTCTGCTGCCCAACACTGCTGTTGGGCACCCAGGGCTGACCCTGTGAGCCTGCTGCCAGCCTGGGGCTACTCTGCCCCAGCTCAAAGTGGAATGCCTGTTCCACATGCAGTGGGGCACATGGCAAGTTACCTTGAGTGGCATAGGGGAGTCTGGGGCCAGCACTGTGCTGGCTCCAGCTGCCTTAGTTGGGGTGCTGGAGCCTCCTGGGCCTGCACTAGTGGCCATCCTGCTGTACGGAGTCTGGCTGGCAGCAGAGTGCAGCTCCAGGCAGCTAGGCTCCAGTTTTGGGCAGTGCACACTGCCGCCACATGCACTACTCTGCTTTTTTTTCCCTGCGAGGTTTTTGAACCCTTCAGTGTCCAGGGGTCAAAAAAATCCTCTGCGCTGCTCCATTGCAGCATGGAGCACAACTGAACGTGCAATACGTGGTGCCACAGACGTTTCTGCAGCACCACATACCACACAGCTGTGCTTGTCTGGATGCGGCCATTGAGCCATAGCTTGGTAGCAGATTTTGAATCTGGTGCTTGTGAAAGCTGTCAAACTAATGTCATTGTACACAGATGCTTCCTACGTCTAAAGAGAAGATGCAGTACAGACAAGGCTAGTATAAACTTTTCCACACCTCTAAATTTATATTTAAACCTCCTATTGGCTTTGTGAGAGAAGTTCAAGCACAGCAGTATTCTGTCTCTGCCTTCTGTTGTGGACACCAGTGTAGCAATGTTTTTCAAGCTCTGAGCTGACGAAGGACTTCCCTTACATTGGGGATAATCCCTGGAGGAAGGTTTGCCTCCTAAAATGCTTAACTCTTTTGCAAAAACAACAATACACAAGTTTGACACTTGTGAACTGGGGCAGTGCTAACAGTGTGGGTGAAAAGCAGAAGCATGATTCTTGATTCTGCATTTCCTGGCATTGTGTTTAAATATGTAACCTCAGCATTGAAATAACATTTGGTCCATTAATTCCTACTGCATGGTAATAGGATGTTTATTTCTGTCCCCTCCCAAGACATGTATTGCTCAGTTGCTTTTGCTTGCTGAAATGATGAAAGTAACACAGAATACATGAGGACAGCATTTTAATGTAATGTTTTATCCCTGTTTTGTTTCCATAGTATGCAATAACAGTAAAACAAGGAACTATAGAGGAGCTGGAAAGAACAGCACTCCAGAAGGAGAAAGAGTTCAGGGTTGCTGAAGAAAAGCTGAAAGAAGATGCCATCGCATTCGAGGAATTCCTGAAAGCAAATGATGGAAGTTCTGCAAATGCAGCTAAAATGTTAGACTCTCTCACAGTTAATGTTTGTTTTGACTTTGGATCCACAAAAAACTGTATATACAGGGTGCTAAAATATTTCTATTTTACTTATAGTGTAGCCCAAGAAAAAAAATCAAAAGAGCAAGCAGCGGGAGAGCTCAAATCAGCTCTTAATGAACTCCGTGTGGTTCAAAGGTGAGGATGTTATGTTACTAACTTACCCTTGCTTTTCTGATCACAGTGGTAATTAGGTCTAAAGAACTGTCTTGGGGAAGAAATATTGTTGCCTTGTGTGGTTCTTTCCACTTGTTGTATATTGCCTTTTCCTGGGACTGGAAGCACCCCCTGTCACTTTGTTCTGTGGTTGTGCGGTCCCTACCACAACAGGGTCTTGATGACTAATACTCCTGGACTTCGTGGTAAAACAGTTAATAGTACTTAGATCTTCAGGCCAGCCAGCTTGTATATTGACTGTAAGCAGTACTAGGATTTAAACTGGTCAGGTTTGTGAGTGGTGAAGGTGTTCTGTTATCCTAGCACATCAGGTACTGCCAGTAATTTGCTAAGGATATTTTCCCTGTTTCAGGGTTTTATTTAATATTTTAAATGAATTGCTTATTTCTGTGTTTGTGAAGCTATAGGGGTGATATTAGAAGTTCTGTCAGGCCAGGAGTCAAGCAAGCACTTGAGGTTTGGGGAAAATGTTTCTAAGTTTTTTGGAGAAAAACTGTTAAACTAATAGAGAAAAAGTCTGTCTTACCCTACACTCAGTCTGTTACTGGTTTTAGTGGAAAAAATTATGAACCAAAAAGTGAAAATGTTTGTACAATTTTGTTAAAGCATGTCTGGGGCCAAAGTCATTCAGCAGAATTAAGACCTGGTGTGGTGGAGCACCTTTGGGGGTGCTCGCCACTTGAGGGCTCTCACAGGCTCTGAGGGGAGCCTGCTTTGGAGGAGCAGCAGGGGAAACCTCTCCCAGGAGTCATTTTAAGGGGGACGATGTGTCGCAGGGCACTGTTGGTGCCTGACACTTTAAAAGCGGAGCCAAGCAGCCAGCAGGTGCTTGATTGCGGCAGCCATTTTAGATCTCTGGCTGCCCATATAAACAGGGCAGTTTGCTGCTGGCAGCCAGGCTTCATGTATCATCCTGGAGGTAAGGGCAGGAGCTGTAGGGAATGGTCAGGAGGCTCCTGGTCCTGGGCATGACCTAAAACTGTACCCTGCCAGGAGTGGGTAGCTTGGTGGGGCGCTCAGTGGCGGGGGACCCCCGAGGAAATGCCAGGCCCATTACCACCCCAGTGAAAGGCGGGTAAGAACGCCTTAACCCTAGCCCTCACCTTTGGGTGAGTCATGCAACATCAGAGGTAATGGGCCAGGCATGGCTGAGGCCATCTGAGCCCTGTGGGGTGGAGGACCCTGAGGAAAGGTAGTTGGGGCCAGGCATGGCTACGGTCACCTGAGCCCACTGGGGAGGGAAGTCCCATGGCCCCGAGTGAAGAGGGCGGTGTGGAGCCCCAAGTGAGGGAAGTAGGCCTAGGTATGTTTCTGGACGCCTGAGGCTGTAGCTTGGGCCAGAGGCCAAGTAAGGGGTCTCAGTCTGAGAGGTAGGGGCGAGCCCTGACTCCAGTAAATCTTCCACCACTGGGAGGCCGAGTGTGGGTTGAAAGCAAGATCTATGGTGGAGCACAACGACATGCTGCTCCAAGGGGGGGTGAGAGTCCCCGTGAGACCCCTGAGCACCAGTTGTGGTGTGGGATAAGAACGCCCTGGTGAGGGGTGGCCCTAGAAAGGGGGCAGAGAGGAGGGACCCCAGTGGGGGAGAAGAACCAGAGGGCTGAGAGCCCAGAGAGTGTATAGAGTTGCCCCAGAAGGTGCCAGGGCAAGCTTAGACCTGATCGGGTAATTGGCTGGCCACTACCCTGGGGAGGGTCATGGGAGAGGCCCAAAAGATGGTACGTCTGCCACCTAAGGTATGAACTAGCTAAACCTATGGCCTAAGGGGCCTGCTCCAAGAGGGAGCAAGGTAGCATAAGTTGTCGATATGAGAAAGAGACCCTGTGAGAGAGGGTGGAGTGTGTGAGGCCCGGGTGAAAGGAGGGCGGTATGAATGTGTGTGTGTCAGTATATATGATGATGATAATGATACTTTTAATATCATTTAACCTTTACATTTTACTTAAAATGTAACTGTACCCTCTGTTTGCATATTGACCATAATATTACCTGTTTTTGTAGACAAATTGCAGAAGCTGAAGTCTGCCTCAATGACTACTTATACTATGAAGCATTTTTAATGAAACTGTCTCCAAAAGAATGGCAAGATGAGCAAAATGCAAAAAAGAAGAAAGCAAGAGTAGAAAAATTACATAAACCACAGTGTATGCTTTTCCTTTTTAAGCATGTGTCTGAAAATGTTAAATATAATCTATATAAATGTGCACAACCAAATCAGGAAATTTAAAGATTAAGGGGTCAGATACTAATTTGTTTGACACTGATTGTTGCCAACAGTTGTGAGATTTGTGATACTAATCATGAGATTATATTTCTTTAAGCCCCAGCTGCTTGTAATAATAGACAGAATGAGACTCTTCTCTTTCATTTTTTAAATGAAAAAAAATGATAGAGAAAAGCTTAAACAAAACAAAGAAAGTGCACTATAAAAGCTCAGAATCCAGAAGGTAAATAAGAAGAACTTCACATTTATTATTTTTTTAACTCTTGTGATCCTGGGAGGCCTGACATAGGATTTTTGAATGTGTGGGGTTGATAGTTCTGGGAAAGTAATATGGCTGACAAAACCCTCCCAGTGTTGGGTTATGGCTAGGGGATGTTCCAAACTCAAGGCGGTGGCCAGCTGATTTTACATGCAAATTGCGGAGCCAGCAGCCATTTTTGCAGGTGGAGCATGGTGGGCCCCCCATGCCTGTCCAAGGGGCCCTGGTGACCTCACCCTTCGTCACTGATTGGCTGGAAGAACTGTCCATCATATGGCCCTGCCCCTCGCCACTGGTTGGCTGTGGGGGTTGTCCATCATGTAGCCCCGCCCCTTGCTGTTGATTGGTGGCAAGGGGCAGGGCTGCCCCTGCAGCCACTCAGCTCTGAGGGGTGGAAGCAGCAGCTATTCTGCCATGCCAGAAGCTGCAGCATTTTATTTTCAGGATTTTTTTTTTTCAGCTAGCCCACCAAAAGCACAGAGCCCGCACTTTTTCACAGAGCCTGCAGTTTTTTTCATGAAGCCTGCTTGAAATCATAATTTCTGTGAAAATCGTGAAATCACAATTTTGGTAGATCCCTAGTTATGGCCTTTGGAAACTTGCTATTTAATGTAACTCCACAGATATAACCCATATTTTTTTTTCTAGAAGTCTTCACTGCCAGCCTCATTTAGATCTTGTCTACATTCCATGTTTCACCTGGTTAATTAAAAATGTACTTTAAAGTAATTTAGGTATACCAGTGGACACTCCTGTATGGACAGTGAAAATGATGTAACTTTGGTTTAATCTTAATAATGAACCATTTGAAGACAAATCCATATACACAAGATTTAAATCACTGGCCAAAATCAAATTAACAAGTGGTTTTAGCTCATATACCCCATGCAAGCTTCTTGTACAGAGAAGGCTCTACAGGTTAAAGACCATTCCCTGTGTTTTTATTCATGTTTCCCTGCAGTACTTAGAAGAGCTTTCGTTGCTTAGCCATGTCTCAGAAAAAAATCCTTTTAAGTCATTCTGTATTGGAATTCAATTCATATTCTGCACTTCTCTTGCCGTAAATCAGGCCAGGGACTTCACTTTTGTTGCCCATCAGGACTTGTTTCTTTTGGGAAGTTATAGCTCTGTTTATCCTTTGAGCCAGATTGTGTACATCAAGCCATAAAAATAAACATATTGGTGTTTAAGACAAATGTATGGGATACAACCCGAAAGAAGCAGCTGCAAGTGAAAATGGTCATCAGGAAAGAGGCCTTCTTGATAACAAAGATATGAAGTCTTTGCAGCAGGAAGAGGAGTCCTCTCCTCTAAGGGTGAAACTTGGACTCTGTTGGTGCATACAATACCTTCTGTGCTAATTAATGCCTGTGGTAGCATTTGCAACTGTGCACTGGAAGCAAGGTGCAGGGAGCGTAGATGAAGTCACCAGACATATGAATGGAGACACGCTCTGTTCTCAGTTTTAGATAACCTGACATAGATTACAGACAGACCATTGAGTAGTCCACAGAACCGAGAGGCCCATGAGGCTAGTGACAGGCCATCAAAAGTTGTGCTGTGCAGCCAGGGGAGGTGGCTACCAAAAGTTGTGCAGCGTGGCCAGAGGAAGTGGCCTGCCACAGAATCCAGAGCCCTTGAGCCCTGGTGACATGGACATATGTGGCAGGAGGGCGAGTGGGGGCTGACATAGCCTCAGTTGCCCTCCAGCCTTATCACCCATTGCTACTGCTATGGCCCTACCTCCTCAGGCACTGGCCTCATCACAGTGCACCCTATGGCAATGGCAACTATCATGGGGCATGTGAGAACTGGAGCAGTGCCATGTGCCCCATGCCAGAACAGGTGCTGCCAGCACTTCTGTATTCTCTTAAATGTAAAAAACATCTTTTTTTAATATCTGATAGATACATATTGAATAAATATACTGGGGAAAATATACCTTCTTAATGTAAGAAGTGTGTAGCTGATAACATTACAAGGCTCAGGATAAGAGTATACCATTTACTTTATTAAAAGATATAGGTTGATAATATTATTATAGTTTGCCTCCTAATTAACATGGAAATGTATTCTTTTATCTTTTCATCCCTTGAAGGTGGGCCATTGCCTTCAAAGAAGCTGTCAGGATCAAATTTGGCACTACCTGAATTCCAATCAATGTTGACTAATAGGAAAATGTCATCACCCAGGTACAGTATCAAATAAAATTGGCTTCCTCCATTCTCAGTTTGCCTTCTTTATCTGCCAGTGTACAACAGAAATAAAACAGATCCAGTAAGCAAGCAAATCCTAACTATGCCATTTGCAATTATACCAGTTACCTACATACTGCTGCAAAGGAGACTGTTGATAATTTCTTCCAACTCCGACCTCCCCCCACAAAGGTTTTCTAGAAGTACCAAAGGCCAAAGCTGAAAAGTGTTTCATGGGTCCTTTCTGTCTTTTGCTTGTTAACACTTTCTGTGATGAGAAATGTCTCTTTTCTCTTATCCTTTCTGCCTTTTTTTTGTCCTAAGTTACATGCTGGGATACAATGTGGGAGTCTCCCAATGAATCAAATATTCGAGGCTGTGTTTGAGCTATTGAACTGAAATAATTTTTTTCGTTTGTTCATGCAGGGTGCATCTGCACGTGAAATTAATTTGACGCAATAAAGTCTGGCACTGTACACACTGGAGTTTATTGTTTCTGGGCACAGTGTTTACACATGCACCCGGGACCACAGTATGTTGAGCATGGGCAGAGCAGCCCCAGCTGGCAGGGAGCCCTGGTAGTCAGCCTGCCAGCCAGGGTTGCTCCGACACAGCTCAACATGCTGCAGAGGCGTCTGGGACACAAGGGTGCTACAGTGCAGGGCTAGCACTGTTGTGCTCCAACCAGCCCAGTCAGCGTCTACACAGGCATTGCTGCACAGTAAATAATGCCACCGTATTTACAGGTACTAACCTCGCGGGATTTATTAGTTTCCTGAGGCATTGACATGGAGACTTTACTGTGGAGCTAATTAGTCAGCTCTGCAGTGAACATCTCATGTAGACGCATCCAGAGTCACTAATAACTGTACATAAACTGTTTCTTGTTGAAATGCTTAGGCAGCTGCCATTATTAGACTAGGCAAGGCAGAAACAATATTCCTTCAGTTACTACAGAGTCCTGAAGAATCCATGAAAGTGCTCATAACTTCCACTGAAGTCAGGAGGCTCTGAAGAGTCACCTCATAGGACTGACATTTTACTTTTGATAACTGAGAATTAAATCTTTTAACCTTTCTTGTCCATCAGGTATGACAATGAAAAAAACTTTACAGATTATGAATATTTCTTGGACGACTTAAACTGTGATATGGTAATGAAACTACACTTCCTAATTTACACTTTGTTCTCTGGAAAAATGAGATATTTTGTTTGCTTTTAAAAATGTGATGATTATTATACAAAAACTACAGATTCCATGATTGATGGAATGTATATTGTCACCCCATTGGCCAGATTCTCAGCTGTGCTGTGGCTGCTTTGTACGACTCTAGTACAGGGGTGGGGAATTATTTGGGCTGGCAAGCCACTTTAATAAGTTTTGGTGACCTGGTGAGGGTCTTCCCCCTCCCCCTGCCATAGCTGTGACCAGTGTGGAAGCCTGAACCCACCTGCAGCTTTAGCAGCGCCCCCCCGCCCCCCATGGCTGGAGCCTGCCCACAGTTTTAATGCGCCCTGATCTCCCCCCTCCTCCCACCCAGTCTGGCCTCAGCAACTGTCGGGCGCATCCACAGCTGCCCAAATATGGCTGGCAACTTCCAGGTCAGGGGTCCAGGAGTGGGGGGCGGGGCAGACAAGGCAGGGGGCAGGGGTGGGGTGTGCTACAGGTGTGGGCTGCAACCAGCACAGAAGCCTGAACTCGACCGCAGCTGTAGCACACCCTGCAGCTGGTGCCGTGACCCAGAAGCTGCTGGCCACATTTGAGCAGTTGGGAGCTGCAGGGTCTGGTCTGGAGCTGGGGTGGGCAGCTGCAGGCAGGCTCATGCTTCTGCTTCCATGGCGATGGCAGCCCCATTCCAGAAAGAAAGAGAGCAAGCACCCGGCACACCAGAAGCAGCCCTAGCTGCCTGGTACCATGTGGCAGCTGAAGCCGCTGCCCCCCCCCGGGCTGGGTGCCATAATTCCATCCACGGGCTGGATCCATTAATTTGGTGGGCACCTGCCCATGAGCCAGATCCAATCACTTGGTGAGGCGGATCTGGCCCATGGGCCATATTTTGCCCACCCCTGCTCTTAAAGCTCAAAGTGGCTATAAACTATGCTTAACTAACTCCTGGGTGCCCATCCATGATGATATTTTTTGTGACATTAAGTTCTATAAAAATAAGTGTGGAACAAATTTGAAGTTACATAGCACATGCAGCTCATCTTTCAATAGGTGCTTCACAGCTTTCTGTCCTCTGTCTTAGGAACCAGAGATATATTTCAGTGATCCAAAACAGTTACTGGAGATCTTCACAGATCTAGAGGAACAAAATCTTGCATTGATTCGCGATACCGAAGACCTAGCAGAAATACGGGATGATATCAAACAAACAACAAAATCTATAAAACTAAAAATGTAAGGTTTTTACAGCAGAGAGTTCAGAAGATGTATAAGAACCTCTTCATCATTGGTATTTTGATTACATAATAAGAAATGCAGGTTCCATATATACCTTTGTCATTTGGGGGTTGATAGTGGGAAGCCTAGTGAGCAAGTAGCCCCTTGTTCTATATATCCCATTGGCAGGTGATCTATAATCCCTTATCTTAGCGTGTTGAATAGATGGGCACAAGGAACCACTATTCCTGCTACCATTCCTTCACCTGTCCTGTGCTAATGCGCATATATCAATGGACAGAGGGAGAAGAGAGGAGGTGGGGCCATGCCTTCATCCTCTTTTTCACACCAACATCCCCCTGGGGCAGGGTGGTTGATTTTAGAGCTCTCTCTACATGTCAGTATGGAAGCTTGCTTTTCCCCTACTTAAATTACTATTGTCAGCTAAATTAGAGAATATTCTTCACTTTCTGCCCCAAAGGGTTGCAAGACATGTTGTAAAACAGCTACTTGATCTTTCCAAATGCAGGTTGCTGAACGTTTAAAGAAGATGAAGTAACCTGTATATAATGTGTGTGCATTTTGGCATGAACAATACTTTCTGAACTGAATGTGATATTATTTCACAAATATGACATAAGGTTTAAAGCCTTCTGACACACACTGCACTTAAATTGAGTTAATATGTCTTCATAAAAACACAAACTAACACAATCTAACTTTGTGGAGCTCGAAAAACTTTCCTTACCTTGACAATTTCTAAAAAGTTTGTAGATGACTGAAATAACATTTTAATCTGCTGATTGGTGCTTACTGATTGGTGCACAAAAAAACTAAACCACCAATGAAATGACTGAGATATACATCTTTTCTCTGCCACAGAGATGAAAAAGTAAATGTTCTATTAGCACAAAAAGAAACTCTAGAAGCTGCCTGCCTCAGAGAAGAGGAAAAAAGTGCTGAGCTGGCTCTTAGGGCCAAGATGTTTTCTTTTGGGGAGTTTAATCCAGAAGTCCAGGTAATAGCTTTGCAAAACATGCTTCTTATTGAGAGAACAAATCATACAATTATTTTTTAAATGTTTGCTCTTAGCAAAGGGGGAAGAGGAAGAAAATCTGAAAAGGGAGAGGGAACTACAGGACTGGGTAGTTTCTTGAGTCTTGAACTAAAAATTAGTACAAAAGTGGGCGCGTCTACATGTGCCCCAAAAGTGCTGTTGTTACTGCACCATCCTTTTGGAAGTACTAAATGATGACACAGTAACAGTCCATACTGCGCAGTGCACACCGTGCATGATTATTTTTGGCCGCTACATTGCCGTAGCAACATGCTATAACAAGGGAGCGTATTATTTAACAAGACACATGGCAAAAAAACTCCCTATCATTGAGATGTCAACCTTATAACAACTGAGTGTTTATATTGTGTCCGTTGCTGCTGTCCGTGCATTTCAGAAATGCACTTGTATTCAGATAAAATTTGTGTTTTGTTCTATAGGCACTTACAGATTGATTTGTTTTTAATTGAAGGACAAGACATTGCATATGCTCAGGAAAAAGATTGAAGAAGTATACAGAGTTAGTTCTGGAGAGATGGAGACAACACACATTAGTGCAATTGAAATGCTGAGACAAATAGAAAATAGGGTTGAGGAGCTGTGTGATATAATAGAGACCATTCCAAAAGAAACTATTGAAGCAATTGAGAAAACTAAGAGAAAGGAAAGAAGACAAAGGTAAGAGGAATGCCCAATATACTTAAAATAAATAGACCCTTTCTCGGTTTTTCTTCTGAGCATTCTTTGCTAGGAATTGGAGCATTTAATTAATGGAGTGACTCTCAACGAGGGTACCACAGCACCCCGGGATGCCCTGAGATTCTTTTAATGATGGTGTTAGGGTATGATACTTGATAGCACCATTAGCACTGCTAGGTGTAAACACATGATTCACAAGATAAACCCAGAGATTTCAAATAGGAATCCATAGTGTTAAAAGCCACTGTTGTGGTCTTTCTGAGCTCTTTGCAACAGAAGAACTATGTTCTTTTCCTGTAGTCAAAAACATGAGTGAAAATTAAGAGTTGGCATCTTCTGAGAGTGTCTTAAGTCTAACAAGGGTGCACTTTAAGACCTGGGGCCAAGCAGTCAGCAGGTGCTTAATTGCGGTGGCCAATTTAGAGCTTACTTAATTGCGGCGGCCATTTTAGAGCTTGTCCCCTTGCTCCCTTGCATTGGCTGCCTCACCGTGCATTGCAGCATAGGCAAGATGGCAGGCTGTGTAGAGCTGCTGCGTCAGGTCCACACACAGAAGGGTGGGGAGCTAGAGGATAGATGTTATGCCAGGTATGGGCCCAACACATGATTGCACTGTTTATGGAGCAGAATGGAAGGTAGAGTGGGATCCTGAGAGTCACCATCTTCCCTCCAGTCTCCTGCATTTTAAATGGGAACATCATCCTATGAATAAGAAGTTTGGAAAGGTTTGGTGCCAAATTATGGTTCTCAGTGGATTCATTGCTAGTCCTCAGTCCATAATAGGGACAAACGTTCTCATTTCCTTCTGTGTCTTCTGCTCCTTTTGTCTTCTTCACAGTTCCAGCTCTGTGTGTTTTATACTATAGCCTCTATACTTAGATCAGTATCCATGGTCCCCTCCTATGAGATCATCCCTCTCCTTCAGGAATTCTTTCTTCCTCCATGTCCTTGCCAACACTATTTTCTTACTCTTTCTGGAACTGAACCCCTGCACATGCTTTTTTTTCTTGTTCGTTTACAACTGGCAGATTTGTGGATCAGGAAATATCTTGCTGTGAAAACATACCACTATTGTGTGATATTTAATAACCAAACTGCAGAAGGATGATTCTATATGCCTGGTTAGGTGATGTTTATTCACTAAAAACTAATGGTATGCTTTCCCCTCCTAGCACCACTTTTTCCTCCCAGCTGGCAGTTTTGAGAAGTATAGGTATGGCATAAACCATTTATATGCCAGGACTGTCTGTTGTTGCAGACGTGAATACTTTGAGGATGGGTGTGGGAAGGAAAAAAATTATATTAAGTAAAAAGGAAAGGTAACACAGAACAGTTGACTTATCCCATATCAACTGTTCTGAAGTAACTGTCGTGTGTCTGCTATTACTGTTGGCTAGAGGTAACTAAACCAAGAAAATTTACCCGAGTGAAATGACTGCCAAATTAATTCAGTTGCAATTTCACATGTAGATGCACTCACTGTGTCCAAAATCCTGGAGTTTGTTTTAGGATCTGATGCTTAACTGACAGACCTTAAGAAAGCATTTCTAAGGCAGCCTATGTTACAATGACTGCAGAACTGCATATGCTAATGTGCATATGTTATTATACCTAATCCTTTCATTCCTTTATGTTTCCTCTCAGGACCACCCTTTTTAGTTATGGTGCTTACCCAAATCTAAGACAACCATGGCTTTAAGATGAGTCCCCCAATAATTCAATTCTGTCCATGGAAAATTTATAAATTGGTTATGATTTTCCATGGACAGAATCTAATTATTGGAGGGTTGTCTTAAATTCACCCTCTCTCCCTCATCACTGCACCAGAGAAAGCAGTGGTAGGGGAGGTAGTTGGGGGGCATGAGGTAGGGCAAGTAGTGGAGGCAGCAGTAGGAGACGGGCTCTGGGGAAGGTAGTGGTAGGGAGCAAGCGTGGGGGAGGGCAGGCAGCTTCTGCCTGTACCCCCCCCCACCCCCGCTGCCTCTTGCCCCTCCTTCTGATGATTTTTCCTCTCCATCTCTCTCCCCTGTATCCTCTGCTCCCCTGCCTGCCCCCCCCCCCCCCCAAAAAAAAAAAAAAAAAATTCCCCATTGCTGCTTACCCTTGGCTCTGGTATGGCTCCTACCAGGGACACAGAGCACAGTCCCAGCCTGGCTCTGCAGCAGCCACCTGCCCCCCACCTCTCATACTCAATTTCCATGTTAAATGGATCTTGTCTTGGACTCGAATAAATACGCTAAGCCTTGCAGCTTCCTAACATATTGTGCTGTTTATAACACTTTTGCTCTAATAGAAGCTCCTCTGTTGCAAACACACAGAGGATATGGGAGACCTAGTTATTCACCTTTTCCTTGGAAGGACAGGCACATATGAGCAGTCTCAGCTGTGTGAAGGCAGGGACACTGCCAGAATTACATCCTGGATGTAATTGGTGTTATAGTCCCTTAGCATCCAGCAGTGGGTCATCCATTTTACTGTTAGTAAATGGATAACTGCATGTGATTTAGTGTCCCATCCAGTCATAGAATGATAAAAACAATCAGGATAGTTGCTGGAACTTGTTCCAGCCCCGTTGAGTTAATTGGGAGCAGGGAGCAGATCTGAAGTCATGCATTATAGGCATAGAAGGTAAAAAGAAAAAGCCAGTCATGTGTTGTAGTTCTGTTCTTTAGCTTTATTAGGAATCTTTGGTTGGTTCTTAATAACTTGTTACCTGGAAGTGCTATATTTTGTGACTGCATACCATTAGAAACAAATGAATTGAATGTTTTTCCTTCCTGTTTGCTTTTATTATATTTCCTTTCATTAGCATGTAGTTTTCGGCACACTGTGTGATATGCCAATATTCCCAGTGTGGTCTTATTGTGCTGGAACTCCCTATGGGAGCAAATATGTTCCCAAACACCCTCCTCTGTCATTATAGTCCAAACCAGAGGTTACCATAGATCAGAAAAACACATCATTTAGTATGATCAGTCACTCATTTGGTTTTATCAAAAGCTATAAACTTTTAAGTATATTAAAAACTCTGGAAATATTTCTCTTAATTTTATGTTCTTATTCTATTAAAATACCTTAGTTGTATTTCTGCACTCTAAAGTGTTGCTGGTATCATTTTGTTCTCTACTTTTGGTGCAAATTTTGGTCTACACTTGCTATATTTATGTAGTGCAAAGTGTTTTGTTTTATATTGCAGGTCTTATATAATGAGAGCTCTGTGTGTGTGTATTTATTTACATATAATCAGTGATATGTTTTTTAGTAGTCTTTCAGTAAAAATTCAAGTTCCTTAGCCTTTCCAGTCAACACACCAGATGTATCTGTAGAAACAAGGTCATGTTTAAAAGTTTCAATACTTCAGACTGTTTCTAAATGATCCCTTACAAAAACAACAAAGCCCGCAATCTGGCTGCTCTCCAGTGGCAGGGTGCAGGATGTCTGTTCTGGAGCACCAACAGTCCATTTTAAACCAGGGAGTGTCTGCCTCATTCAAAACATCAAACACAAAAACAGTTTGCCTTTTCCAAATAACAGCAGATATTTTCTGTTCTGCAGTGGTACACTCTCCCCAGTTTTAAACTGCCAGAAGGCCTTTCTTTCAGGAAGGTTTCCTCTCACAAAGAATGAATGCTGCTCTCTTAAAGATGTACCACTGCTGGACACTTAAGCGCTTCTAGCACAGGAGGAAGGGACTGAAAGGAAACATGCCCATTGCTACAAATCAGCAGGAGGTTTCCTCTCTGCAAGGCAGGGATATTTTCTTTTCCTTATCAGAGGGCCTGAGCAGATTGTGCAACCTCCTCTGAAGCTCTGATCCTGCAGGCAGCAAACCCCAGGAATATGTTACATGCAGGAGTATTTGCAAGGCCAGAGCCTAAAATGTAGGGCTGGACCATTGCTCTCCAATGCACCACCTGCTATGCAGTTAGTAAACGTAAATTGTTTTTTTTCCTAGCACTATTTAAGGATTCTACTGCATTGTGGAAAAGTTACCATCTGCTCGTTTGTAGATGAAAACTTACTCTCTTCTTTTTGCATTAAACTGCAGTCTACAGTCTAGTAGGGTAAATAGTTGTACTATGCTGCCCTCTTATGGGATTCATCAGCATATGAACTTCTTAAATAAAACACTAAACACATTCAGCAGCATACTGTTGTTGTGCACTAGTTAAAAGGGAAGAATAAGAATTTTATGAAGCCTGTTTGCTTTTTCCTTGCACAGTACATTTGGTGAGTTTTGTTTTATAGTCTACTGACTGTTCAGTGCAGAGGATAAAGGCATACAGTGCCAAAATGTAAGCCTAAAAGAGGTGCTCTAATTCAGCCGCAAGAGGGGTTCTTTCTTCTTTCCTTGCTTTTAGTTAAGAGAAATGTTAGAAAAGCTTTTGAGCACCAGAAGGTCACTGAGGTGACTTGAAGGGTATTTTGTGTCCCAAAGTTTGTGTAACAACTCTCCCAAGGTATAGTTGATCTAAGAAACATAAGATGTTACCAAGTAAATCTTGCTTCTCACGTAGTCTATGATACTACTATTACTAACCATCATGGCTATGATACTACTGTTATTTACTTGCAGTGTCAGATTAATCAGACAAATTGGAATTAGGGGAAATTCACATCTGGCTAATTTCTCTTTTGCAAAAAGTTGGTAAGGTCCTCACTGGTGTGGCAATGCTTTATTTCCAAAAGCAGCTCTTCCTGCAGCCTACTTACCAGCATATTGTAACATTAACTCCATTTAGAATTTGGAGCGGAGAAGAGCCATACACAGAGCCATAAAGTCGCGTCCTACGATAGGTAATGGCAACCCATCTAAGTGCTGCTGAGGCCGTACAGTTTTAGCTTGAGAGAATGGTACAAAATGGTATGGCTATAGATACTAAAAATACTGCTGCAAAGAAAAAAAGGCAAAAAAAGAAAATGATTGATTGATGTGGAAATAATGCATCACTTACCAGCTTTCCCCAGGCCCCACTCATGATAGCTTTTCTTTCCCTCCATCCTGCAAGTTTGCCAGAACTAAGCTGTCTCCATCAATTTCTGAATGGATCCTGTCTCTGTGAGACCTGAAACAGCACTGTTCCCATAGTAAAACTATGTAAGCCTCAATTACAAAAATTCTAATCTACAACTTCCTTCCAATCTCTTCTCTTTAAGTCAGTTTGCCAAAAACTCAGGATAGTAACTTCCTTGCACAAAGATGACAGCTCTCCATTTTAAAACCACTGTATTTATTGCCTCCAAAATTAGAGACAAAAAAGTGTGTATTAAAGTTGCAAGGCTTTTTTTTTTTTTTAGTTACTAAGGAGTATCTTTTTGCCCTTCTGTAGGTTGCGTGAAGAAAAAGCAAAGGAAGCAAAGAAAATTCAGGAAGAACGACTGAAGTGTTCTCTGCAAAGAGCAATAGCAGAACCCAAGAAAAAGGTTAGTGCATTTTTCTCATTTTAAGGTATCTTCCTTAGGAAAATTTCTGCACTGGTATGCTTCTAAAGGTAAATATATGTATTTGGTGAAAGTTCAATTGTAAAGGATTCCCTTCTTACATTCTTGCAACTTTTGACTTTGGAAAAAGCCTTTTCGCTTCTTGGTGTTATACCTCTACTGTTTACTAAGCTAGCACACTAGAGAAGAATAAGCTTTTAAGGTTGTCACACCAATGGAAGTCTCAGCAGTTATGGGCTCATTCCCCAGCTTTGCCACACGCTTCCTAAATAACATCAGGCATATCATGTAAGCTCACTGTTCCCCTTCTGAGAAATAGGGACAACTCATTTCTTCCCTCTGTTGCACAAACGGCTAGTTTCGTGCCCCTGGAGGCTTGTCCAATCCACCTCTAGGAGAGAGTCACACACACAGGCTGGGTCCAATTTCAGATTTATTGTTTGCAAACAAGTTCGACAAGGGAGCTTAATGCTCAAATCCGTGTCGACCCCAAACAGAGTCTGGGGTTCCTTTTTATAGCTAACATAAACAAAAGATTCTAACGTGTCGTGTAATTCTTGGCAGCCCAAGTATTACGTCTTGCAACATATGTCTAGCAGTTACATGTTCTATGACGTTTTACATACATGTCTCATTTACATCTTAAATCTCCTCCCTGGGGCCGTCTTTAAGCCCATCTTGGTCATTCTTCGGTCAGGGTCTGAGTTCTTTACATCAGCATCTTTCCTTGTCCCTCTTCTCTTATCTCTCGTAAGGAGTTATTTATTGCATCTGTTCTTGGCTATGTCTGCAGAAGTCTAGTGCTACTCGTAAATCTATCATTGGCCTATATGCCTTAGCAGAAGCAATTGTGTAGTGAAGCCAAACAGTTCTCAGCTGTGAAGCCTTTGTGTAGTGAGATGAGACATTTTTACCACACAGCTGCTATACAAACGTTATTGCAAAATCATAATGACTAGATTATAACATATTTTTACCACACCTCCCACTTGTTACCTCTCTGATCTCTCTAAACCAAGTTATTTTTGTTGTTTTAAGATAATTTCTTACCATGTTTGGACAGCTCTTGGCCAAAGAAGCTGTGCTGTGATCTCAGTTTGTGCCTCTAAAATGGCTTGCAGTATTTCTGTTATTACCACTAATTTATAGACCTCGGGATCACATATCTCCTAACTGCAAAATGATTGTAAAGCACTTCAGTATGCAAGTAGCCAATTAAGGAACTAACTGAAAACACATAGCCTTTATTTTGAATAGGGACAAATAAGATGTTCCAGTAAAATTGTACTTTAAGGTGTTCATGGGGAAACTAGGATATTTACTTGGGCTGTGTATAATCCAATTCAATGTCCTTGTCAGAGGACACATTACCAGACAGATATCATCATAGAACTACACAGTTTAATAGGCTGATGCTTGAACTATCTACATACCTTCAACACGACTGAAATATATCAAATATGTAGTATTATCTGTTTAGTATTTTCTGGATGCTAGTATTACAGGCAGTCCTTGGACTTATGACACAGTTGGTTCCTGAAAACCGTCTCTTAAGTTGAAACTTAACTCGGAACTGATTTTTCCCATAGGAACAACGTTATAAATGGGGGATTGGTTCCTGAACCAAGGCCCAATACCCTATTTTCAATCGTATTGACATAAAAAAATCACATAAAATCACCACGTAAAAATGGCATTGGAACAGCAACTGAGCATCTTAAGTCAGGGAGATGGGTGGCGCAGCGGATCAATGCAGGGAGATAGGCAGCACAGCAAACTCGTTTGCTGGTGTGGTGTGATATTGGATCGAGTGTCTTGAGTCAGGGAGATGGGTGTCAGAAAGTCGAAACTGGCATCAGAAAAATCGAAACAGGGTGTCAATTTATAAACGTCATAAGTGCCATTTGTCGCAACTCGAACGATGTAAAGTCAAGGACTACCTGTACTTCATATCCTTGTAGCATTATTACATAAATTGAGTAGACTGGTTCAGAGTTTACATATAGAATGATGTGTGCAGACGTTCAATTTCCACAAGAGATTACATTAAGTGCAGTGGTTTTCAAGTATTCTTGGATTCAAGGCACCTCTCCATAACTTCTGTGGATTGAGTGGTACCCAATTTTAAAAACTAATTTATGTATTACAGTGGTTACCTCCTGGCAGAAAGGCTGGCCGTAGGGTTATGGGATCATCCAGGCAGGGACAAAGTTAAGCCTCCTTTTATCTACTTAGTTTACATACTTATCTCCTCACACCTCTCAGTAACCTTCCAAGGATCTGGCAACACCCCATAGTACCCTGGACAAGAATCACAGAAAATGAGGGTAGGAAGGGACCTCAGGAGGTTATCTTTTCCCCTGCTCAAACCAGGACCAGCCCCAATTCCATCATCCCGCCCAAGGCTTTGTCTACCTGGGTCTTAAAAACCTCCAAGGATGGATATTCCGCAACCACTCTACGTAACCTGTTCCAGTGCTTTACTACCTCCCTAGTGAGAACATTTTTCCTAATATCTAACCTAAACTTCCCTTGCTGCAACTTGAGACCATTGCTTCTTGTAAATCACTGGCCTAATGTAAAAGCAGGAAATTGGAAGTTCCTCTCCCAGCTGTAATTCTTCTCACTGTGTATGCAAACACGCAGCTTGAATAATCCAATTGATACATAACTATCTAAAGCTATAGAAGTGCATTTAATTTCCATTTTATCAGTTAAACAGTGTCACATTACAAATGGAACAACTGTTTAATGAACCCTCCATTCACATATAAAGGAAGTAAGGCTGCTATAGTCCTACTGGTGGAATTTGTTTATTCACAGCTGATTTTATTTTAAGTCAAGATATATGACATAAATCTCTTCCCCCTTGTCCAGGTGATAGGTCACCTGGTTGTAAAAGGAAATAAGATTGGTCAAGCAAGACCTACCTGCAACAAACCCATGCTGGCTATCCCTCAGGATTTTGCCATCGGCCAGTCTGTTGAGAATGGTCTCTTTGATAATCTTTTCTAGGACCTTCCCCTAGGTGAAAGGGTGGTCCTGAACTGGCCCTGCATGGGCCAGCTCCAGGGACTAGATGATGTCTCTCTGAAGGCCAGATCTTTGACACCCATCAGTTAATGAGAAAGTGAAGTAAGACTGCTGTCAGATAAAAAAAACACCTGATAAAAGGCACTGCAAGTACATTTAAAGCTGTTGAGACCCCCCCAGTGGAAAAGGAAATCAAGTAATTACTTCCAAGGTATTAAAGCATAAGGATTGTGAAACGATCAACTATGGCAAGGATAAGCATAATACTGTAGAGACGTAGAGTTGAAGCAGTTTTGGCAGAGTGGGTGGGTTTAAAAGGGCAGCAGCTGTTGTTATGTTCATGCAGTGTTTAATGCATCTCTATGAATCCTATTAAAGGGACAGAGAGGATGAATTTAACTTAGACAAGTCTTTACACAGTTCTGCACAGACCTTTTCTGTGTTCAGTATCTTCATCTTTTCTTATGTTTCAGGTGGGAAGACCACTGGTATATCGGTCAAAGCCTCCAGACCTTAAAAAAGATGCAGGCCGTCAAAACATCATCACAAAAACTCAAGAAGACACATGGTTTTTCATTTAAGTTTGGAGATTGTGGTTAGATACACTATTGCAGGGGTATCTTTTTACTCACTTTACCTAAAATATAACCAATTCATAGCCTTTACTATATTCTATTAATGGAGAATTTACCAAATTCAATTAGGCAGGTAAGGTTCTTTGAGTAGATATGATATCTTTTATTAGACCAACTGAGTAGTTGGAAAAAAGTTCTCAGCAAGCCTTTGGGCTCAGTCAGCCTTTTTCAGGCGTAGGGAGTCTGCTGTTCTGAGACTCCAAGGAATGAGAGAAGCTAAAAATGTGGCAGGATGTCAGTGAGAATGTAAATAGGAAGAAATTAGAAAGACAAAAGGTGAAGCAGAGAAGGGAGGAGGAAGAAGGCAGGGGAAAGAAAAGGGAGACATTACAGTGATAGAATGGGGTGGCGGGGGCTGTGGGTTTTGCCCTGTTGACTGGAATGCCGGTTGTGAGCGAGCTGCCTGGATCATTCAAAGGGCATGTTTGGACCTGCTTCCCATGTCTACACTCAATGGGAGTAAAAAGAAAAAGGTAAAGAGAGCACAGGTGAAAAGCTTCCGATTTGATAAAGGGTACAACATGTTGTAGTGAGTCCTGCTGCCATCCCTGACCGCTGGTGTGGGATCAAGCTCTGCTGGTACAATGCCTCGGTAGGCTCGGTCAGAAGTCTCTGTATGCTTAGGGAACATGAATGATGGCATTTTCCACGCTCCCACCCTTGCGATAAAGCGGCAGTTTGCCGTACCAGTACTGCATATGGCAGCCTGCAATCCTCTCTTCCTTCACCCCCGCTGCTCCATGGCCGCGGCAGCAGCTCTGCCCTTTGGCCCGCCGCTGCCCCGTGGTCTGTGGCGGCGGCTCCACACTCTGGGCCGCCGCCCCACACTCCACGGAAGTTCCGCACTCTGGGCTGCCGCCGCAGCTCCGCGGGGGCGGCTCCGCACTCTGGGCTGCCGCCGCAGCTCCGCGGGGGCGGCTCCGCACTCTGGGCTGCCGCCGCAGCTCCGCGGGGGCGGCTCCGCACTCTGGGCTGCCGCCGCAGCTCCGCGGGGGCGGCTCCGCACTCTGGGCTGCCGCCGCAGCTCCGCGGGGGCGGCTCCGCACTCTGGGCTGCCGCCGCAGCTCCGCGGGGGCGGCTCCGCACTCTGGGCTGCCGCCGCAGCTCCGCGGGGGCGGCTCCGCACTCTGGGCTGCCGCCGCAGCTCCGCGGGGGCGGCTCCGCACTCTGGGCTGCCGCCGCAGCTCCGCGGGGGCGGCTCCGCACTCTGGGCTGCCGCCGCAGCTCCGCGGGGGCGGCTCCGCACTCTGGGCTGCCGCCGCAGCTCCGCGGGGGCGGCTCCGCACTCTGGGCTGCCGCCGCAGCTCCGCGGGGGCGGCTCCGCACTCTGGGCTGCCGCCGCAGCTCCGCGGGGGCGGCTCCGCACTCTGGGCTGCCGCCGCAGCTCCGCGGGGGCGGCTCCGCACTCTGGGCTGCCGCCGCAGCTCCGCGGGGGCGGCTCCGCACTCTGGGCTGCCGCCGCAGCTCCGCGGGGGCGGCTCCGCACTCTGGGCTGCCGCCGCAGCTCCGCGGGGGCGGCTCCGCACTCTGGGCTGCCGCCGCAGCTCCGCGGGGGCGGCTCCGCACTCTGGGCTGCCGCCGCAGCTCCGCGGGGGCGGCTCCGCACTCTGGGCTGCCGCCGCAGCTCCGCGGGGGCGGCTCCGCACTCTGGGCTGCCGCCGCAGCTCCGCGGGGGCGGCTCCGCACTCTGGGCTGCCGCCGCAGCTCCGCGGGGGCGGCTCCGCACTCTGGGCTGCCGCCGCAGCTCCGCGGGGGCGGCTCCGCACTCTGGGCTGCCGCCGCAGCTCCGCGGGGGCGGCTCCGCACTCTGGGCTGCCGCCGCAGCTCCGCGGGGGCGGCTCCGCACTCTGGGCTGCCGCCGCAGCTCCGCGGGGGCGGCTCCGCACTCTGGGCTGCCGCCGCAGCTCCGCGGGGGCGGCTCCGCACTCTGGGCTGCCGCCGCAGCTCCGCGGGGGCGGCTCCGCACTCTGGGCTGCCGCCGCAGCTCCGCGGGGGCGGCTCCGCACTCTGGGCTGCCGCCGCAGCTCCGCGGGGGCGGCTCCGCACTCTGGGCTGCCGCCGCAGCTCCGCGGGGGCGGCTCCGCACTCTGGGCTGCCGCCGCAGCTCCGCGGGGGCGGCTCCGCACTCTGGGCTGCCGCCGCAGCTCCGCGGGGGCGGCTCCGCACTCTGGGCTGCCGCCGCAGCTCCGCGGGGGCGGCTCCGCACTCTGGGCTGCCGCCGCAGCTCCGCGGGGGCGGCTCCGCACTCTGGGCTGCCGCCGCAGCTCCGCGGGGGCGGCTCCGCACTCTGGGATGCCGCTGCCACCCCGCGCTCCGCGGCGGCGGCTCCACACACCCCAGGTGAGTTCCCCTTTGTGATAGAGAACCCCAAACTGCTCTAGCACTACTAAGTCCAACACCTCTTCTACCTTTTTACCGTTGGGCTCTATCCACCAGGTGGCCATGTCCTTTAGGATCTGAGCTACTACCGTGGGCCGCAACTCTTCCATTTTTTTCCTTGTCCTAAATTTCTGTTGGTATGTTTCAGGTGAAATTTCAAGCCTGTTTAATATGGCCTCTTTCACTTTTCCATAACACCTGGCCTCTTCCCGTGATAGGGCCTTGTATGCCACCTGTGGTGGCCCTGTCAATAAGGGGCCTAACTGTATTGCCCACTCCTTTCTGTCCCATCCTGCTGTTATTGCTGCCATTCTTGGAAGGTTTTGAGAGCCGCATCTGATGATCTAGAGGCATTTTTGATAGCCTAGTCCCCTCCACTCCAGCGTGAATAGCTATAGGTCAGGCCTCTAGCTTCTCACTCGGCTCCTGCTGCTGTGACAATATCATTATCCTGGCTTCTGCCTCTTGGGCCCTTACCCTCATGGTCAGGATATTGCAGGGGCAACAGGTCCAAATGGAAGAGCTAGTGAGGGTAAGGGCCTGTTGCCAATCCGCTGGTGGCTACGTATCCATGTTCACCGCTCCTC
>NW_005842528.1:1075453-1085679 GCF_000455745.1 Alligator sinensis
TGGCCTGTAGGGAACTGACCGAGCTCTGCCCTTCTCCAGGGCCAGAAATACC
This sequence comes from Alligator sinensis, assembly GCF_000455745.1. Taxonomy (NCBI): domain Eukaryota; kingdom Metazoa; phylum Chordata; order Crocodylia; family Alligatoridae; genus Alligator; species Alligator sinensis. The sequence goes on from NW_005842528.1 coordinate 1,075,506, forward strand.
TCTGGGCAGCCTCCTTCCCCCAAACCTGAGTGAGATGCTGCTCTGGAAGTGTAGTGTACTCTTCCCTTCGCGGTGTGACATGTTGTACCTGTGGCGGTCGAGTGGCAGGCCGGGCTGTGGCCAGTAGCCCGAAATGGCAGGTGGGTACTTTTTGACAGACGGAGAGGAACTAGGCACCGAAGCGTATTGGTTAAACTAAGATTGCTTTACTTACACTGTAGATAATTATAATACAGGTAGGCTGAATGCTGACTTGCGTTACAGTTGCAACGAAGAAACAGAACCGAGCTAGCAGGGTACGGGGTACGTCAGGAGAGGCGATGACGGGGAGTCACTGGCGGGTGATCAGTCCACTAGGTTTTAATCTGAGAAATGCGCGGGGTTCTCCGAGTTCTCTCAACTCGAGAAATGTGCGGAGCTTTCTGAGTTCTCTGAGTTCTCCAGCTCCAAGGTGTATGCGGAGTTCTCCATGTGCGGAGTTCTCCAACGTGGGTGGAAAGTGATTTACCTTTTATATAGCTAGAAGGCCAATCACTAGTCACTAAATATGAATAATTTGGAAGAAGCCAATAGTGATGTGCGGGTCTGCATACAGTTGGCGGGAACTTTTTCTAAAGTTGTACTTTTCCATGACATAGCATATAGTCCTTGGGTTCTGTCTCAGCCGAATTTTCCACTGTGACCTATTTTCCTCGCTGTGACCTAGTTTCTCCCTGTGCCATATGTATCAAACCAAACCAATGGAATTTTCCACTATGGCACAGGCATGCAGACTAAATGGGATTTTCCACTGTGCCAGGATTGTAACCCACTGCCAAGTGAGGAGATGGAACGTACCAAACTTAAAAGCAACGACAGTTGCTAGGCAGATTTCATTGTGTCAGGGATACTTCTCAGTTTGGGTTATGACAGTACCCTTTATCAAACCGGAAGCTTTTCACCTGTGCTCTCCAGCTGCAGCTGTGCTGGCCCTCCATGCTGCGAATGTTTTTTGTTTGCATTCCCTCCATCTGTTGGTGCAAGCTGCTTTTCTTCTCCTGACCTCCCCTGCCCAACATGTGAGACACCTTGGGGCTTCTGTTTGCTCTCTGTCACTCCTTCACAAGCACACTGGTTAATAAAGTGCCAGATAGCACAGTTTTTACTGTATCTACATTCTCAATGACATCCTGCCACACTTTTAGTTTCATTCCTTGGAGTCTCAGACCAGCAGAGACTCCCTGTGCTTGAAACTTTTTTCCAACTATTCAGTTGTTCTAATAAAAGGTATCATCACATCTACTCAAAGAACCTTTCCTGCCTAATTTAATTTACTATATTCTATTAAAAGAGAATTTACCAAAGGCCAACACAGCTACAGTGAGAAACCCACCAAAAATCTACCAGATTAAATGAGGTAGTTATCCATAACCAACAAAAAATCATTATTTCTCTTCTTGCCTTTGTATTTGTGTATCTATCCCTCATCTCCATGATCTCTCTGCGTGTTGTGGGGAAGTTGACATGGCCAATACTAGTCACTCACATCTTTATAATCATTCTAGGACTGGCAAACCTGATTGCACAGTTCTTACTATGAAAACTCTGTGGATTTCACAAATGAAATGACCTTTGTGAGATTTGATTACAGCCTTGAACACTAAATGCTAAGGACCGGTTCTCATTCTGTTTCCACGTAAGAAAACTTGCATTTCCGAAAGCAAGGGACAAAGATGACTTCGCAACAGTATTCAGGAGTTGGAAACTAAATGCATCTTGCTGTTTTGAAAATGCTATATCGCAATAAATGGGTCAAATTTTGTTCATAATTCAGTTCCATTAGATACAGGGAAGCTACATCTGGGATGAATTTCACTTTCTAGAGAAACATTTTCATATAGATAAAAGATGGTACAGTTCACTTTTAAACAGTTACCTTTCTTATTTTGTGGAATTCCCCTTTCTTCTAAGAAATAACTGTTCCTACTCATAACAAACAGGTTCTTGTCATATTGTACAGTGGTGATTCTAAATATTAGTATCTGCAGTGAATTTTAGTGCATTGCTTGGAACTGAACACATGCTGCAGAAAGTGTTGTTTGTGAAACTAATTTTACAACCAATTGAATTGCAATACACCCTCCTGTACAGGCACTATGCATTTGTTTGGTAACTTTAATTTCTTCTTGCAAGGTCTCTCAATTAAAAAACACATAGAAAGGAACTGAGATACAGGCACTGTGTCTGGGCTCCCAGAATAAGTGATGTTGTGACAGTAGGCAACAAATACAGAACAAATTGGTGGCTCAACTGGAGTTAGAACACAGGCTCCAGGCCCTTTAACATCAGCAATGCACAGCCCAAGAGCAGGATCCATCCTGCAGAGCCAAAGGACTTTGCTTTGAATCCGCATAGTCACCAATTCCCCCAGCTCATCGCTCACTGGCTGTAGGGTGGAGAGCTGGGGGCCTGGGAAAAGCAATGTTAGTGCAGACCCAGCTTTTAGCTGCCTGGCCCTAGTAAGGGTGCAGGGAAAGACTCCAGCTGCTTGACAGGCCACCGAAGCATTGAACTAGGCCCACCCTACATTGAACTAGAGCTAGGTTCTGGCCTGCAACTTGCTAAAGCTCGCCTGCCGCTGCTTTTGAAACTAATCGTTAAGATTAAATACTCAGGTGCTTTCATGAGACCTAATCATAGGTCAACAACTTTAAATGTGCAGAGCATTTCATCATCTCTGGTGTAGTCCTTGTATCCCTGTAGGGTCACAGAGTATGAAAATATATCATTGTGGAAAAACTGTTCTTCAACTCTGCTCTGCTGCAATTCTTGGAGAGATGTAGATACGCTGACAAAATAGCATTCTTCAAGATGGTACACTAAACCAGATGAGAATGTACAAGTACTTTAAAAAATTCTGTTTCTGTGTAGCTCCGCAATATTCAGGCTTAAAAAAGCAGTTGAGTTAATCTAAAAAATACATATACTATATATTATATGCAATGTAAACCAGATTTTCAGAACCTCTGGTACAAAATTATCAATATTATTACTTAGCCAAGTACTACAGTGCCTGTAAACAATCAGTTAGGTGGTTAATTAGTCTATTATCTTTCCAATTAATGTTACTGCATGTGCAGCTTGACACCTGTAGTTGTAAAAATGTAAACCCGTGAAGGTTCTGTGGATTCTAGTATGATATTGCCTGAAGGAAACTTTTGTGCCTATTTTTTGTAGTCCTAAAACTGGAAATGTACAGATAAATTAGAAATAAAGATTGAAATTTCTGTGAAGTTCAATTTTCTTTCTAAGTAAAGATCAAAACTCTCATTGTATTCAATGGATGAAAGTTCTGGGTTTCAAATTTGTTTTGGTGGCAAGAATTTCTCCTGAAAAGCTGCTGTTCTTGTTCCAACATCTGTTTGTTAAATGCCACACATACAGGATCCTAGTAGATTTCAGTAATGGAGCATTGCATTATCTGAGAAAGCATCTAACTGAAACATAATCATGCATGCATTTTGAAAATACAAATGCACACGCAGAGAGGCAGAAGAGCTGGAATGGTGGCATGTCAGACACTCATGGTGCCCCATTTGCCTGGTGCTGGAGTTAAACAAATATAGGATTCAGCTTGCCAAACATAAAGATGTGTGTTTGACTAGAATTACCAGTATATGTAGGCTGGGTATGGGAATCTGAGTTAATGAAAGACAGTTTGGAGATGATTAAGTCTGAAAGTTGAGTCCAAGTCCACTGTAGAACCAGACCCAAAATGGGTTGATGGATCCTGGTTCAGAAACAAAGCTATTATGAGGGTGGAGAACATCCCTTACCCCAATGTCTCCCTGCATAGATGATACCTGCCAAGAACAGGATCATTCTGCAAAGGAGTGTTTTACCTCATTTTTGCTTGTTAGCCAAGAGAGTATAAGTATGTATGTATGTAAGGTGTGAGCCGTAATCCTGAACACCTTTGTTTGCCCCTGTTGTAGAGGTCAATGCAACATTTTCCTTGCAGGCTTTTGAGGAAGCAGAAAACTCATTCCTGGTGCTTACCCTGCCCAGGCCTTTCCTGGCCCTTGCCTGTACACATCACGTGGCCAGTATTCAAGTCTGTACTGAATGAAAGGAATAAGAGTGAAGTTTGAAAGCAACTAAAAGAAAAATGGGTAACATTCCAACCTTATTTATTTCTATTTCATACCCATGCTCTCTGTAAGTCCATTTGCAGCATCTCCCCATTGCAACAATTAGAAATGTGGGGGGACTGAGGGAAAATGAAGAAATTAATTAGGGTTCATGAGTATTACAAAGCTTATGCTGCTGTAATTATTTCACCATAGTGCCTAGTGAAGACACAATGCATACCAATGAAGAAAAGGTTTTTTCTCACTGGCACGGTTATACTGCTTCTCCTAACAGCATAAGCTAAGATGACAGAAGCCCTCATGGCTTTGCTGGCAGTTACATTAGCTTGGATATATTATATTTTCCTACCCCTTAGCCGACACAGCTACACCTGTAAACCTTGTAGTGCAGGCTCTGGTTGGGATTTTAAGAATGCCTCTTTTTGCCGATTGTCTGATATAAGGCACAGTCTAGAATAATTTGTGTGTGATGGTGACCACAGCCTGAAGGTTTCAAGAGCAGAACTCAAGCTGGAGAGGGTTCTGGTCCTGACCTTCCTCACATTTTTGTGTGAGCCCTCTCCCGATCCCGCCTGGGTCGCCATGTGTGAGTTCTCTCCCGATCCCATCTGGGTCGCCATGTGCGAGCCGGGGGCGAGCCGGGCCCATCTTTGTGCACACAGGCTGTGGCCAGCAGCCCAGGCACGCAGGGTTGGAGAAAACCGCGGCGTGGTATGGTACGCTCGAGCTAGAATCAGTCACTGAGGCGTAATGGTTGATTGAAAAGATTATTTACTTACACCCAAGGTGGTTGCGGTGTAGGCTGGTCAGCTTTCCAGGCACAGCTCCGCTTGAGTTCTCGGTGGAGGACTCTAATAGACTTGGTTCCTTGACCCCGGAGTGGTTTAGGCTCCGCGGGTTCAATAATTTGTTCTCACGGAGCAGCTGTATCTCCGTGGGTTGCACTCGGTTCCCAGGTCCCCCGGAGCTGTTAAGACTCCGTGGGTTCGACAATTGGGTCCTTAGGATAGGGATACGTCTGGACTGCGATCGGCGACGGGGAGAGGCTAGAGGTTATGTGCCTCAGAGTTGTTAAGGCTCTGAGGGTTTGGTAAATAGGTCCCCCGGAGTTGTTGAAGCTCCGTGGGTTCGACAAATTAAACCTCTGTTGCCCTCTTAAGGAAAAAGCTGGGTTTGTAGGGATCAGCAGCGCTTAGAAATCCTCACGCTCCTTTCCCGAACGCCACGTGCTTTCTCTCTCTCCGACTTGGGCGGAAACTACCCAAGCCTTTTGTACGGCTAGCAAGCCAATAGCTAGCCGCCACGTATGCCTACATTTAGAACCGGCCAATAATGTGGCACGAATCTAAATACAAATGGCAGGAACTCCTTTGCATCGTGCATCACTATAATGCAAAAGGAATGCACTATGCAAAGAAAGCTACAGAACTGGCAGGGAAAACTCCTGCACGCGGGTTCTTAATTGCAACAGAACACTCCACCGTGCAAAAGAGCTGCAATTTGGCGGGAACATGATTTAGCGATGCCGAAGCACACACAAACAAGAAAAACCACAACTTTGGGTTGTGACAATTTTAACTTATGAGATAAACAAGAATGAGTAGGGGAGGAATAGTCATCACAGTGTGTAGAAGAATTACTTCAAAGCTGTTATTTTTCTTCTCGACTTGCAGAGCTCTGATCTTTTCAGCCAGGATTATGGAATACACAACATTTAGCCTGTACCAACAAAGAGAAATGCTTGCTCCATCTTTCATTCTTCCTTTTCTGCAAGTCCCTCCATAGCATTTGATGAACCATTTCTCCCCTTTCATACTTTGCCATTCCTGTCCTTCGATGTGTATTTTAGCCTTTCTATTCTCATTGCCTCATAATGATTCTGGTCCTGGAAAATTGACAGTCAACAAGAGTACTTTGCCTACAGGACTTTATGTGAGGTCTGACAATAGGATTGGGGCCAATCTGCCCAAGACACAGAACATATGATCCTAGTCATTCCAGTATTAGTGTTGACAGCTAGCACTCCATGGAAACTATTTCCCACCCCCACTCAGTCTCACCTTTCTGTTTTGTCTTACATTTTCCTTTCCCCTTCTGACTTCTCTGTTTCTCTCTAGCAAAACTGTACTGAATATCAATGCGCAACTGCAGTGTAGCAAGCCTCAGTAGCATAGGTAAGGGAGGGCAACTAAGGCAACAGTCCCAGACACTGCCTTTGTTGGGGAGCACAAAAATAGGCGTAGGGGCTGACTGCTGTTGCAGTTGGCAGATGGTTCAGCCTTGGGTGCCCCATAAGTGCCCCGTTATGCCTCTGCTAAGCATCCATGACTTTTTGGTTTGCTGTTATCCAGATTTTTCTCCCTTTTCCTGATAGGTTACTCAGAAGGTCAAAGAGTGCAAGATGCCACACTCTGCTTTCTCTGTATTGAAAACTCTTTATCATTGAAGTCAACTGTGCTTGTAGGTGACTGCCACTTGTCACCTTTCTGTGCCACATGTAAAGCTGGGTGGGGGGGATACAGAAACGGGTATTTAATTGATGGAAGGCTTGACCTGCATAAACAAGAATAGACTGAAACTTAGGAAGTTGATGAAATCCTGGTTTCATAGTTTGTAGGGTCGGAAGGGACATCATCAAGTCCGACGCCCTGCCATGGCAGGAAAGAGCACTGGTGTCAAATGACCCCAGCAAGGTGTTCATCTAGCCTCCTCTTAAAGACCCCCAGGGTAGGAGCCAGCACCACTTCTCTTGGAAGTTGGTTCCAGATCCTAGCCGCCCTGACTGTGAAGCAGGGCTTCCTGATGTCTAGTCTGAATCTACCCTCTGCCAGCTTGTGACCGTTATTCCTTGTTACTCCTGGTAGTGCTCTGGGGAACAGGGACTCCCCCAATGCCTGCTGGTCCCCCCTGACTAGTTTGTAAATGGCCACTAGATTCCCCCTCAGCCTTCTTTTGTGGAGGCTGAACAGGTTCAGGTCCCATAGTCTCTCCTCATAGGGCCTGCCCTGCTGCCCCCCAATCATGTGAGTGGCCCTCCTCTGGACCCTCTCAATGCTGTCCACATCCCTCCTGAAGTGCAGTGCCCAGAACTGGACACAGTACTCTGTCACAACCCAGTGATTTTTGGTGCCTCTGCACAGTGGGATTTTCTTGCCACATGAGAGCCTCTTGCACAGCGAGGGTTTTGCTGCACAGAGAAATCTCGGTGCAAGAGAGTTCCCACCAATTTGCAGCCTTCTTTGCAGGGTGCATTTCTTCTTCGCAGCACAGAAATGCACGGTGCAAAGAGTTCCCACTATTCGAATGTAAATTTGTCCCCCGCTATTGGCCAGTGCTAAATTATTCACACGGGGCGGCTAGTAATTGGCTCGCTGGCCGTTTAAAATTCCGCGCGACTTCCGCCCAAGTCGAAGAACTTTGAGCACGCTGCAGAGTGCCTCTGAAGTTATCTGACTTGCGGCTGCCGAGTGGTTGTTCAGACGACCAGACCACCTGCGTCGTGATTGCAAGCGGCGTGAGTAAAGTTTTTTGCAACCGATAAGTTGTGTCTGCCTCTCCATTCACCAGCCCGCCCTAACGTACGAGCAATCCCCAAATCACCTCGAGTCGGCTCTGGCCGTCGGAGACATACTCCAACTGTGGCCTGAACAGTGTCGCATAGAGGGGGAGGATCACCTCCTTGGACCTACTCGAGATGCATCTCTGGATGCATGACAAGGTACGGTTGGCCTTCCTGACTGCGTCCCCATGCTGTCGGCCCATGTTCATTTTGGCATCAATAATGACTCCAAGATCCTTTTCTACCTCTGCCCTGATGAGAAGGGAGTTCCCCAGCATGTAGGGCTGCTGCTAGTTCTTCTTCCCCAGGTGCAGTACCTTGCACTCGTCAGTGTTGAAACCCATCCTGTTTTCATCCACCCACCCCTGTAACCTGTCTAGGTCCAATTGCAGCCTATTCCTCCCTTCTAGCATGCCCACTTCACCCCACATCTTAGTGTCATCAGCAAATTTGAATAGGGTGCTTTTACCCCCTCATCCAAGTCACTGATGACGTTGATTCCTCTGAAGTTTGTTGTAAAATGCTTTGACTTTATTGTGGTTTAGATTGCATCCAAAGTGGGTTTGTTTTTTTTTTTTTTAATCAAAATGCCTCCATTTTTTTTTAGTGATAAAAACATTGGTTTAAATAATTTGATTCTGCATCATTTGCTGTAAGCAAATTAGGACTGCTGTTTCTAGTGCACTTCAGGATACACTATAAAAAAAAAGGGAAATTGTATAGTGAAATAGATTTCACTATATTTTTTTCTTGAAGTTTTTGGAATGCCAAATGCTTGCATTTAGTATTTCTTTTTTAACTATCTCCCTAAATATAAAGATCCAGTTTTCACACTTGAAAGGAGAATGTCAGGGGACAAAAAGCAGGGACACATTTGCAGAAAATGAATTGTTATAGATAAGTGTAGGTGAGAGGTAGCAAAGGCTCTTAAAAAAAAACCCAAAAAACTAATGGGAAAAATATGACCCTAACAAAAGCTGTGACCCTCCCTACTGCAGTGGTTCTCTCAGGAATGAGTAAAATGCCTGTGATTTTCTTAGCTAAGAGTTCCAGGAGCTTGCATCACAAGCAATATTTACATAGATCAGCAGCTTGACTCCTGAAATGGGAAATGCCCATCTTGCTGTGGTCATCTGACCCCTGTGCAAAGCAGCTGAACCCGATGATCTGCAAGATCCCTTCCAGCCCTTAACAGCTATCAAATTATGAAAAAATGCCTGCTGCATAACAAACATCAAAAACAGTTTCTTCTCCGCTGCTTGTTCTCATGCTATTAGGAAAAAGGAGAAAAGCTATTCCTGCAGCTTCTTTACTATTTTAAAATGAATGGATGAATATAATATCTCCATTGGCAGGAAAAAAAGACTGATTTAGTTACCAGCATTTTTTGACCTGTGCAATATTGTGACTGCATTACAGCTAAAACATCTCACACCTGTTGTTCCATAAAGCCATTCCACAAAGGCTCACAGCAATCCTTTGAAAAAGAAATGAAGACTGGGAAATCACTTAAAATGCAAGAGCTCCTCCACCCCCAAGAACAGTATATTTAAGTATTACTAAGCAAGATGAAAGCATAAGCAATTAGTTACATAGACCAGCACTCTGTTCTTCTTGGGCACCTCCAGACCACCCATCCTCCCCTACCCCACCTGCAGCAACTTGCCATGTACCAGAGCTCATGTGCAGGGGCACTCCCCAGGAACAAGTAGAAGCAGCACATATTGTGCCACTGCTGTTTGTCCCCTGGGAAGCACACATGTGCTTGTCTGAATGTGCCCCTTGATTTCAAACTGAAATATTTTCACCAGCACTCTTATTAGGACACTTTAAACAATAAGAACTGGCAAGAATTTCATATTAGAAGCACTAAGTATTCCTTAACACAAGTTGTGAAAAAACTGATCTTTATTTCCATCTATACAAACTTCTATTCTCGCATTTCTCCATCTTCTTCCTCTTCTTCAACCCCTCTGATGTATAGGACATTATTGCATCTGGAAATAAAACCAGAAATTTCCTTAAAATTAAATCTACTGTTGCTCTTTCCATGTATCACAGTTACCATTCCCAAACCGGATCTGAGCCCACTACTTAGAAGCAGATTTAGGCTTTGCATTCATTTTCTTTAAGAGCCAATTTGCAACTCTATCATAAACACAAGATTCCCTATACATTACGTCAGTCAACCTTTTTAGGCTCAAGGTACCTGTTGGAAGATGCCAGCTTAGTTTTCCCTCCTTTTTTGACTATCATTATAAAGAAGTCTGAAAGACCACAATATGTCAGAAAGGAATCCACAGTGCTGAAAACCTGAAATCTCTGCATTTATGTTGTGAATTATTTTTGCACACCTAAAAGTACTAATACTATGACACCCTTAAAAGGATCTCAAGGCACCCCAGGGTACCACAGCACCATGGCTGAAAATCATTGCATTAGATCAGTTCATTTTTAGGCCCACGGTTTTGTGAACTGTTATGCT
>NW_005842528.1:1085689-1091291 GCF_000455745.1 Alligator sinensis
CCCCAGGGAGCAGGACCTTAGTACACATACACCACAACTTGCAATTTAGGTATTAGCACTGGTGTCCAATTAGCACCAAAGCCAAACCACTTGATTATACAGAAGGACGCCACAAGCCATGTGGGTGTGTGCGTAGCTCAATACCCCTTTTTATCTTAAGAAACAGCACTAGAAGGGCTGTTATGATCTTTAGTGCTAGGGCTATCAGCTACAGAAGCAGAGCTCCTTAGCCTAAAATCAGGCAGGGGACAGGGCAGATCTGCCCCTTACAGACCAACTCAAAAGCAGAGATGTGGCCAATTCAGCAGCTTGCTGCTCACGAAAACTTGTGCTGTGCCTCTCGTGTGAACAAGGTCTGCAAAGTGGGAGTTGAGCCTCCCCTGCCTTCTGGCAGGAAGAGCCACAAGCCAGCCCCAACAGGCACAGGCCAGGGTTGGGGCTTGGAGGGAGCACTGAACAGGGGGCCCTGTCTTGAGCAAGGGGCCAGGGCATTGACTCTAGCAAGGTCCCTCCCAGCCCTACAATTCCTATGATTCTCTAATAGCCGGGCCCAACCTTTTCACCATGCAGGCTTTAGGCAGTGCCAGATCCCTCCAATGGGCCCAATCTAGCTGTGGGGGGTTGCATAGCCTGACTGATCTGCCCACCCAGGGAGGAGCAGAGCAGCCCTGACCTAGACACATGGGAAAAGGGGAGAGAAGCAGCTCTGGATGAGTGGTGCAGTGGCTCCTGTACACATGCGTGGAGCCTCGCGTCAGCAAACTTGATTAATCAAGTGTGCTGGAGCACAGAAACTGAAGTGCTTCGGTAGCCTCCCGTGTTACGTGTATCAAGCGTCCCCATGCTGAAAACGTGGTTGCGGGGTGCTTTGAAATAAGTCACGTTGGATGAGTTTTAGTTCAAAGTGCCCTGCTACCATTTTTTCTGTGAAGGTTGCTGTGCAACATGCTGGTACTTTTAATTAAGATGGCTCAGTAATTAAAGTGCCTGCACCACATCCCACAGCACATGCAAAAATGCCCTAGACACATGTGTGTACATGTGCAGGGGAGGAGAGCAGCCGGCCCCAAACCAGACACCTGCAGGGCACCAGGCTGAAGCAGCTCGGATCCAGACACTGGCGGGGGGGGGACACCACAGGATACCAAACAGAGCAGCTCCCAATCTGGATGTGCAGGGGCGGGCCCAGCCCTGCCCACCCTTGGCTGCAACAGCCTGGCGGAGGCTGGCACCCGAGTGCATCACCTCCATTCTGGGCGGCCAACGGGCCAGGGCTGGGGCCATGTCTCCACAGGCTGGGCCCCCCTGGGCTGTAACCCCCCTCCAGAGCAGGACACCTGGCGGCACCAGCACCCGCAGCATTACCTGATGAGGACCTCGCCCAGGTGGCCCGACAAGGCGCCGTCAATGTACTCCTCCGTGTTCGCCAGCTGGGGACACACGGACACACACACACGTGTTAGAGCCGCTCAGAGTTCCCCTCCTCCCCTCAGCCCATGCGGCCGCAGGGCCCGGCCTGACCTGCATGTTCATGTAGCCATCGACGGAGACGAGGTAGCCCTTGTACTCCATGCCCCACTTCAACTTCACCATCACGGGCTTCCCTGTCAGCCCGTTCAGGAAAGGCTTGGGGTTCAGCGGCAGACTCTGCGGGCGGCAGCGACGGTCAGCGCGGCCTCGCTGCCCCTGCCCCCCCGGCCCCGGCCCCGGCCCCGGCCCTCACCATGGCAACGCAGCGCGGCAGCGACGACGGCGCCCAACAAACAAAAAATTGCTCCCGGGCTCCACGTGAGCACGCCGGACGCTTGGAATGGAAGAAGCGGAAGTGACGACCAACTGCTACACTTCCGGGCACGGCGAGCCGGAACCTCTCACCTTTCGCCCCCCCCTCTCGGCCCGCCCACTCCTGGCGCCTATTGGAGCTGGGGCCCATCGCGCCAACGGTAGTCTGCGCGCTGATTGGCCGCTCCGAGGCTCTCGCGATTGGGTACCGTAATGTCCGGAGTGCTGCGCTTCCACTTCTGTACGGGGTGGGGTGGTAGCCCCGGGCTCGCTGGTCCCCGCTCCGCGGGCGGCTGCAGGGCGAGGTGGATACGGGGCCGGCGCTGCCCGGGGACGGCGGCGCTGGGAGGGGGTCTTGGGGCGTCTACAGCGATTTGCGGGGTGGCTGCGCCCCCCGCCCCTCAGGGGCCCGGGCCTGGTAGAGCAGTCGTTACATCCGTGCAGCTTCGGAGGACTAGCACGACAGTATTAGTGCCTTAGCAGAGTGAGTCCAGACCCCCGGGGGTGGATAGCCCTGTGTAGGCGGTGCCAGCTGATATTTTAAGCTGGGTTGGCGCAACTGGCAGTAAAATTAGATCCTCAACCATTTCATACAGTGGGCAAAGGTCCTGCTTTGCCTGGCTCCAAACCAAGTGGGCAAAGGTACCTTGGAGTGATTTCAGCGGCATTTTTTTCTTGAAGTAGCGTATCTGTGTGCATGTAGACACAGGTATAGGAGCACAAAAAAGGCTTTTGCCAGTCTAGCCTTTTCACTCAGGAAATAGGTATAAGCTGCGTGCAGTTTGCTGGTATAGCTATCCTCATGAATATTTTCCGTAATAGATGAGATCTCTGAGTTAGGAAGGAAAAAAATCTCCAGTAAGGGGTGGTGAGGACTGTGAAGAAATCATGAAATCATTAAAAGTACATTTATGGATATTTTACATGTATCTGGAACCGTCCTTTGCACGTGCAAATGTGCAGCCTCAGTCAAGGGAGGCCCTTCAGAAATGCGGCTCTGAAAACACCGGAGGCTGCGCCAAAAAATAATGGGGCACCCTTAATAGTCAGCTGTTGTCTCCTACTTTTGGCAAAGGCTTGTTGTTTTATGTGCTGTTGTTTCTTTTATGTTTTGACACTAATGAGTTGGAGCTGAAATCATGCACTGGGGAACACAAAGTGATCTGTATGAAAAGTAAACGGATTCGTATGCGTGTCAAAGAGGGGGGAGAAATTGGGCATTGCACAGAAGGAATGTGGAAGCTGCGCTTTCACAGACTCCTCAATAGAAATGTGCAGCTGGCTTCGAATCACAGGAATTCCTCAGGAGTTGGTGATGTTAGCCATTTTAGAAATACAGAAGGAGACAGATGGCAGAGGGAAAAGAGAAGGAGAAATTGGGAGGAGAGATCGAAACCCCCTTAGGGGACTCTGACCTAAGCCCAAAGAGAGTTCCTGAATGGTGAGGAAAATGAGGCAGGGAAATAGGAACAGAGAATTGGGTTCAGTCCCCTTGGATCTCAGGCAACTGCACCATATGATCCCATTCATAAACTGATAAGCTCCAAATGCACCTAAGCATGGATTCTTTTATCTGAAGTTGGATATTGCTTGTGCTGTCTAAAGTGACAAATGCGTGGAGCCCTTGTAAAATTTGTATGACTTTTTATTTTGACTGTCACATGTCACTGAAGAGAAAAACAGCATACCGGACTGTCCACAGGTTTGGAGTTGTGGGGAAAGGTGTACTCAAACCACTGGGAGTCAGCATTGGTGCTGGGAATCCAGGACAGACAAACAGTAGCAGATCCGGGAGCAGGGCAAAGTGGGTGCAGACCTTCCCTGCTCCCTTTGGCTGTGCCACACATGCACAGTGAGCTCCAAGCTCCCCAGCTGATTAGCACAGGGTCTGGCCAGAGCACCTGCTTGCATGCAACTCCAGAGCGCAGGGAGTGAATGCTGCTGCTGTTCACCCTTTCCTTCCTTCTTCCTCACTGCTGAATTCATAGTGTTCCGCAGTCTCAGTTTTTACTGATTTTTCACTGATAAATTCCCTGATTTTTTTAAGTCATTCAGTTTTTACTGATTTACACCCGTTGTTCAGTTCAAATCTCTGTTAACTGGCACAAATGGCCCATACAGAACCTGCGTAAATCAAAGGAAACCTGTATACTTTTTAGTATGTTGATAATTCATACACGTGTTTAAACGGTTTCTACATTTGTATTACAGCAAGAAATAGTTGTACTCACCAGAAGTAGCATCAAGTGGTGTCATAACTGTCATAACTCCCTATGCTAGTATCCATGAACAAGGATTAAAAAAATAAAAATAAAGTCCATCCTTTTTACAACAATATTTCTTTTTCTTAAGTTTTTTGTGTAAAAACTCAGGTTTTCATAAACCAATTTTGAATTATTAGAAAAAAGTGAACAGTAAGGTTAGGCTAAGCTTTTTATATACAAATGTATTTTTTGCGTCCCATCAAAATTAATAATTTTTCCAGAAATCCTGGTTTGCATAGTTTCACATGGTTTTCTTAAGTGTATCCTTGCTCATGTTGATGTATCCTTGCTCTCTTGGATGTAGTCCAGTTTTGAAAATAAGTGTTCTGCATCCACTGATCCAGGGGGTACACTCAAAGCTCATCATGCAGCTTTACTAAAATTGGGAAGTGTGTCTTGGTGGGTATTCCAAAAAACCAGCACATCCAGTTCCACATTGTCAGGGATAGGTGTGTTCATGTAGGTACTGTATTCACTTTTAAGATGCGAAATTTCATCTTTGGTGGCAAATGGTTGAAACACTCTGGCATAGCGGTCCTAGTCTGCTGCAAAATTCACCTTGAGGTAGGGGTTCAACACCTGGATGAGATTTCAAAAAGAATCTTTGGTGCCGAACACTTTGTGGTTCAAATTACGTGTTACATGTTGCCTCTCATTTTTCGCAGAGAACAGTGTTGAAGTTTTTGAAAGCTTTTTTAGTTCTTTCATGTTCCACAGTCAGAAGGATTTCAAGAAATAATTGTGTTTTCTCGCCATATGTTTCTGTTGCAGCTTTTGTGTTCAATTCAGATGATATTTTGGTTGTCAGTATGTGGTGAACATCTGTATTAGAAAATGTTGTGTTGACAGGAGCAGGGGAGAACTCCATTGCTTTTTGCATTTCAGACAGCGAATCCAAGTTCTCAACAACGAACAAGACCTTGGTGCACAGGATCTGGTGGTCACTGAGATTATTTGCCTGTCTCTTCAGAGTTTCTGCTTTAGTGCCGAATAAATCAGGGTGATCTAAAATATGCATTAGCACAGTCCATGCCTTATTTATACGACATGCAGCCAGGTAGAAACTCATCAGCTGACGCAGCACAACAGGAGTCGGTAATCGGCAGTCAAGTTTGTAGTCGTCTCGCACTTTATAAAACAAAGCCTTCAGCTTGTTTACATGCTTGAAAACAGCCCCAAGTCCAACAACAAAAGATTCCATGCCTCTCGTTTCTTCAGCAGCTGTGGCTGATGCAACATGATTAAGTGAGTGGGACAAGTAATTTGTAATAGTGATTGAGTTTTATCTCCCGTGAAAACTTAGGCATATAGGAGGCAGAATCCATGTTAGTGTTGGCCACATTTCCCTAAGTCACTTGGTACATGTCTAACCATTGGTGATGTGTAGGGGGTGCACGCAGGTGCACGTGCACCCCCAGAGCGTGGCAGTGTACCCCCTACGAAAAGGCACTGCCGACACTGCTGGCGGTGCCTGCTGGTGGTCACCGCTTGCCACCCCTGCAGCCGACTCTGGCGGTGACGTCTAATGGCGGTCCGCAATTGCTGCTGGCCGCTGC
>NW_005842528.1:1091301-1109038 GCF_000455745.1 Alligator sinensis
CAGTGTCTGTGGGTGGTTGTCGCCCACTGGTCGGCACTCGCCACCCCTCCCCCCCACCGACAGTGCCATGGCTGCCTGCGGCAGCTCCACACTTACCGCTGCCACACTCCCACCGCTGACAGTGCCGCCTGCCGGAGCTCACCATGCCCCCCCAGCCACCAGGGGCATGTGGCATTCATGTCTCTAACATTGCATTTACTGCTGCATGGATGCTTGGGGTATCAGTAAATGGGATGAATGTCACATCTGCACAAAACAATGCAGGTTTTTTGGCTTTGAAATAAAAAAACGAAAACAAAAGGCCGAGAATTGGGTGGTCCAACATATCAGGGGATTCATCAAAAATCAAACTAGACACCACATTTTCATTAATTCTTTCAATCGCTTTAGATACTAGAGCTTTGTCATTTTCTCTGAGATACTTATGAGTGAGGTTGTCTGCATTAGGAAGAGTTTTTGCTGCTGGACAGTATTGCCGCACAAAGTCACCAGTTGGTTTCTCCACAAGAAACTTGTTGCCCAGCAAAACAAACAGTACGCACAAATTCATCCACAAAAATGGACTGGAGAATTAATTGAGGAATAAATTGACTAATTAACCAATCACTCCACAGAACCACAGGTGTTATAGTTCATGAATAAGATGGTTTATTTAGAATAACCTTACACAAATATCACAGATGTTAAAACACTTCTGAGCACCACTAACACCAGTGGAATGGGGAGTTATATTTCAACAGCCAATAGAATGGAGCCCAAAAGGCTATAAAGGAACAAAACCTCTGGTGTAGATCCAACATGAGGAACAACTAAAAACCTCACAGAACTGTGAAAGGAAGAGACAGGATTGGGTAATACTCACAGTAATAGCACAGGGAGGCTGCTACACCTGTGCACTGCATACCCAGTGGGGAATACTGGGGAGCCGACCTTGTCCTGTCCTGAGAGTAGTCCTGTGGTGGAGGACATATCCTCAGGCCATGGCAACTGGGCTGAAACTCCATGCTCCTGGCACTCGGTTCGACCGAGGACCAAACACTCACAGATACTTGCTCCTGCTTTCTTTCTCAGCTCACAACAGTTAACTGACTAAAACCACCCAGGAACCTTCACCCTCTCATTGGACATCACACGTACCACCCAAACCTCAGAACATATCACACACACACACACACAAGACACACTAGACACTAAACCCCCCCCCATGAGCTGTCAATCACCGCCTTTTTATAGTCCTGGTGCTCATGGCCCCATTCAAGTATAGCACAGGGCACCACTTCTGCAAACAACACTATGTTATGGGTCAGGTGGTGACAATCCTCTAAAGAATGGGTCATGCAAGGTTCGAAGCGTGACCCACTTTGCAACACCTCTATACAGACCATGACACAGCTCTCACCTTTGCCTCTACACATCCTCCTCTTCACCTTCCTGTTTACTCTTTTTGAAAACTTCTAAACATTGATTTTCATGGACATATTCACATAGAGATTTGCACATTCTACTCACCTTTTCCTTTTTCCCCCGTGTATGGCAGTCCCATTTCAAAAAAATAAATACAGTAAAATCCCTGTTATCTGGGATTTTACTAACTGGAAAACTCTATTAACTGAAATTTCAGTGGCAGGGAGCACATGGCACCGCTCCCTGCCTTTCTTCCCTGGCTGCGTTCTCACCTCTCCCCCCTGCTGCAGCAGCCTGCTGCTGGGCTGCCCTGGCATTTGGGCGGAGGGGGGAGTGGTGCGTGGCTGGACATGGAGGGGGTGGGAACCCAATCCCCAGACTAGCACTGGTATTGGCACCTCCCGCCCCACCCAGGGTCAGAGCTGGGAGCCCCACGCCCCCAAGCAGCGACTCCAACCCTGCGAGCCTGTGTGGAATGGCCGGGTGCAGCGCCCACCACAGGGAGTGGGGCCAGGCTCTCCCGCCAGCTCCCCCACCCCCAGGGGCTCACAGCTCCCAGCACCTGGGGCAGGGCTGAAGCTAGAGCTGGCTGGGGCAGCTATCAGTGAGTGCGGGGCGGGTGGGGGGAGGGGACGCAGCTCTTGTTGCTATACACCTCCTAGAAAGGCTGCGGGCTGGGGGGCTGTGCCAAGCTCTTCCTGGGGGGTGCGTGGGATGAGAGCCCAGATCTGCGTGTGGGATGAGAGATGGCTGCCGCTGCAGGCTGGGGCTGGCAGCGGCACCAGGCCCTTCCCTGTGCTCCCGGTGGGCGGCAACCTGCTCTTGTCCCATGCCCAGATCTGGGGGGCCTGCAATCCCCGGGAGGGCTGCAGGGCTGCGCCAGGAGCATTGGGAAGAGCCTGGTACTGCTGACAGCCCCAGCCAGCAGCAGCCTCTGGCTCTCATCCCACGCACAGATCTGGGGGCACACGTCCCCCGGGAAGAGGCTGGCACAGCCACAGCCCTCCCAGAGGGCATGTAGCAACAAGAGCCACGACCCCCCTCCCCCTGCACCCTCTGACAGCTCGCCCTGCTTTGTTCCCTGCTGCAGCCCCAGGAGCGGCTGACAGGCCGCACCACATCCTTGCCCCTTCCCTAGTCCCAGCCTTCCTCCCTCCCTCACCTGTAGGCAGACTGCCTGTCTTGTATGCATACCAGCCCAGCCTCTGGCTTCTTTACTTTTCATTCCATCCAGGAAGAGCACACACCAACTGCTGAAATTTCCTCAGCCTGATGAAGGGTTTTTGAACCTGAAAGCTTGCTTAACTTTTTTTTTCTAACTATTTAAGTTGGTCTAATAAAAGAGATCAGATTTACCCAAAGAACCTTGTCTGCCTATGTCTTTAGACCAACACGGCTACAACCTACACCCCTCAAATATCAAAGACATTCACTTTACCCTATAAGCCTGCTTTACACATTGTGGTATGTGACTCATTTCCAGCCATAGTTAACATGTATTTTATTTTTTCTATATGACTGCTTTCTTTCCCTTTTCTGATAACGTTTTATTTCAGTTTTGAAGAGCACTTTCAACCAAACAATGTATATAATTTATTTAGTTTCAGTTTAACAATTTATATGTTTCTTTTCCTGAAATAACAGAATAAGATTTAACCTTTTTCTCTAATAATCAATTTTTACCCAAGGTGCAACCAACATATTATAATGTCTTATAGTATTATGAGATCCCTGATGCCCTCTTTGACTAGTTTGCATATAGCTCATTTTTAGCACCACATCAGTCTAGAAGTGCCATTAGTCTTTCCTGACTCTCCCTCCTTGCTAATTTCCACTTTAGCAAGTTACTCTACAGAGAGTGAAAAGGGCTAAAGGAGTAAGTAGGAGAAGGCTGGAATGATCCTCAGAACTTGCCAATACACATTTCCATTCCTCTCCACAGCTGCAATCTGAAGCCTACCCATGAATCCAGAGAAGACTATACAACCATAACAGTATATGATGGAAGGACCCTAGGAGTAGGTCTACATTGCATGCTGTAGTTAGTTCAGTGTAGTAATACCTGAGCTAAATGAGCTAGCTCAAACAACAGAAGCAATCATGTCATGACAGCAGGGAGCTTCACCCAGGCCATAATAAATCCGACTTCTCAGCCCCATGCTGCCATGGCTAGATGGCTTTCAGGACCTATGCTTGGTGACTGGTGCCTCCTGGGTCTGGGGTGGCACCCAGGGTCCCCATGCAGCCGATTGCCAAGCCAGGGGAGGGGGTCTGCGCTCCTGTGGGGCTCTCCATCCACCCCATCATCTCAGCATTCATGAGCCATGCTGGTACCTCGAGGTATGTAGAAAAAACATTTAAAGCTGTGTCTATGGCCAAATTGCTGATTTTCTGAATCAGCATTGAATCTTCGGATTCAGCCGAATCAAATCAGGGACAGTGATCCAAATCAACAAATCGAATCACTGTCCCCGATTTGGGCCAAATCCGAATCGAATATGGCCTGTTTCGTACATCCCTAATAGATTTTACTTTTTATATTTATTAAATAAATTAAATATTTATAAAACTTAAATAAAATAGACTGAACATTTGACGATACCAATCCCTTCCTGCACTTGATTGTTTTCCCTTTACCTGTTTTGGGAGCTGTGAATAAGAACAATTTATCAGGCTCAAGTAGCTTTATTTCACGTGATCAATTTCTTCATCAGCGATCTTGATGTTGGGGTGGAAAGCAACCTGTTTAAATTCGCTGATGACACCAAAATTTGGGGGGAGGTGAGCACGCTAGCAGGGAGAGAGAGATTGCAGAAGGATCTGGATAGGTTACAGGGGTGGGCAAACAGGAACAGGATGTGTTTCAATACGGACAAGTGCAGGGTGCTGCACTTGGGTAGTAGGAACCAGCAGCACACTTATAAGATGGGGAGCTCCCTACTTGAGAGCACGGAGGCGGAAAGGGATCTTGGTGTCATTATTGACTCCAAGATGAACATGGGCCAACAATGCGAGGTCATGGTTGGCAGGGCTAACCGGACCTTGTCGTGCATCCACAGGTGCATCTCGAGTAGAGCCAGGGAGGTGATCCTCCCCCTCTATGCGACGCTGGTCAGGCCTCAGCTGGAGTATTGTGTCCAGTTCTGTGCGCCCCATTTCAGGAGGGATGTGGACAACATGGAGATGGTCCAGAGGAGGGCCACCCGCATGATCCGGGGACAACAGGGCAGACCCTACAGTGAGAGACTGCGGGACCTGAACCTATTCAGCCTCCACAAGAGAAGGCTGAGGGGGGACCTGGTGACCGTCTATAAACTCACTAGGGGGAACCAGAAGGGTTTGGGGGAGACACTGTTTCCCCTAGCCCCCACTGGCATAACAAGGAGTAATGGGCACAAGTTGATGGAGAGGAGGTACAGATTGGACATCCGAAAAAACTACTTCACAGTTAGGGCGGCTAGGAGCTGGAACCAACTTCCAAGGGAGGTGGTGCTGGCCCCTACCCTGGGGGTCTTTAAGAAGAGGCTGGATACCTACCTGGCTGGACTCATTTGAGTCCCGTTTTTTGTTTAGGGTTCTTTTGTTGTTCTCCCGCCCTGGCGGGGGGTCGGGCTAGAAGATCTATTAGGTCCCTTCCGACCCTAAAACTATGAAACTATGAAACTATGTGCTAAGTCTTTAGAGTGTAGATGATACAGTGGACCTCAGTTCTTCTGGTCTGCTAGCTGTTTCCGTAAGTGCAAGTGGGGTCTATATTGGCAACCCTATATTCGGCAGCCCCTCAAAAGAAATCCCTTCATGGCCATGAAATACTGTCAAGAAAACAGAAAATTGATTTTTGTTAGGTTCTCTTTTGTGCGTGTGTGTTTGGTCAAAATTAATGCTTGATGAGTGGAAAATATGCTTGTATGACTGATGCTGAAGGAAAAATAATAATATAGAATAGTCTATCCAAATGAAAAAACAGAACCTCTGCAATATTGTCAAGGTGAAGAAGACCTTGGGTAATGTGCTTCCAGAGTATAAATCAGGCATATGAAAGCTGCCTCAGCAAAGCTGTAATGTATATACTGAATGTTATTCTCTGTGACTGCTATTTCTCTTCATTCACCTTTCTTTTATTATGGGCCTAGTGCCCATGTATATGGAAAACATGCACCTCACTAAGGTCTACAGATTGAGCAATAGTATCATAGTAGTATCATAGTATCATAGTAGCTAGGGTCGGGAGGAACCTGAACAGATCATGTAGCCTGACCCTGCCACAGGCAGGAATGAATGCTGGGTTTACAACCCCAAACAGGTGATCATCTAACCTCTTTTTGAATTTACCCAAGGTAGGGGCGAGGACCACTTCCCTGGGAAGTTGGTTCCAGATTCTAGCCACCCTAACTGTAAAATATTGCCTCCTGATCTCTAAACTAAATCTGTTCTCCATCAGCTTATTACCATTGTTTCTCGTCACCCCAGGTGGTGCTGGGGAGAATAGGGCTCTTCCTATGTGCTGTTGATCCCCCTTGATGGGTTTGTAGGCAGCCACCAGGTCCCCCCTCAGCCTCTGCTTGCAGAGGCTGAACAGGTTCAGGTCCCTCAGTCTCTCCTCATAGGGTCTGTCCTGCTGCCCTCTCACCAAGCGGGTGGCCTTCCTCTGAACTCTCTCCAGGCTGGCCACATCCTTTTTTAAAATGCAGCGCCCAGTATTGGACGTAGTACTCCAATTGCGGCCTGACAAGTATTGCATAGAGGGGGAGTATCACCTCTCTGGACTGACTTGAGATGCACCTTTGGATGCATGACAAGGTATGGCTGGCCTTGCTGGCTGCGGTCTGGCATTGGTGGCTCATTCATCTTGGAGTCAATAATGACTCTGAGATCCATTTACGCCTCTGTGCTTTCAAGAGGTGAACTCTCAGCCTGTATGTATGCTGTGGATTCCTTCTCCCAAGGTGCAGCACCCTGCATTTGTCTACGTTGAACCCCATCCTATTCTCATCTGCCCACTTTTGTAGTCTGTCTAAATCTAGTTGCAGCCCCTCTCTCCCTTTAAGTGTGCCCACCTCGCCCCACATCTTAGTGTCATCAGCAAACTTGGACAATGTGCTTTCAGCCCCCTCATCCAAGTCACTGATGAAGATGTTAAATGGTGCAGGCCCGAGGACTGAGCCTTGGGGGACCCCATTGCTCACATCCCGCCAGGTTGAGTACGACCCATCCAGTATATGTGCCCATTTCCAGACCCAGATTGGAACATAGTGACAGAACATGAGAAGACGACTTGGAAATACATATAATCACCTGGTATATTTAGCATTCAAATGTGCTCTACTTGATATACTTAACAATGGCCACAACACATGCAAGGGGAGACTGCCACTAAACTCATGCATGGGGACCTGAAAAGGGAAGAACGGTATGATAATAAATTATGCTGAAAAAAAAATAATACATGCACGACATCAAACTAACGTCTTAAATGTGAGATGTATTATATATATCTGCTATAATCTGCAAAATATTTTTTTTCTTTTTGATACTCTCTTTGTTCTAATATTGATATTTAACATAACTTGGTTACTAACAATTTCATTTCAGATACCAAAAAATCTGGAATTCAGCTATGGCTTAGAGACCAGTGATTACATTCACAATGGTGAACAGATTAACCATTTATTTGCAGGTATCAAAGCTGTCACTCAAACTGGCAGCACCTCAGAAAAACTAAAGCTTATCAAAAATTGTCTGGATTGGAAATGACAACCATACACGCATGAATGCATTTGTATGGCTGGAAGATTGTTGAAGTGTGAAGTGAAGAATTTTTTATCATAATTACTGTATTTCATAAGGGAACACTGACTTGCTGCATGATAAGTATGATTGGAAACAGAAAGAAATTTCATTCCCCTATCATCTTTGTCTCCTAAAAATCACCACGTTTGAACAAAGCTTATTTATTTAATTCCTTCTGCATTTATGTAGACATTTACTGTACTCTGTGTAAGTGAAGCAGAATAGTTTTTTGAGAGACTAATTAGAAGCTTCATGCTAGAAAATGTTTTTGTGATCACACCACCATAATGAATTGATCTGTCTTTACCAATGTGTGTTTCACTTAATGGGTTTTTAAAACAAATTTCCCACATTGTTATTGAGGGGATTTACAGCATAAATATGGCATATTTTTGCTTCTCAAACAACAAAAATCAAATATTTCAATGAAAATATTTTTGAGAAATCATAGGTAATTTTCTTGGCGACTGGTTTGTACTTTTAGGACTTTATCCTGATACTCAACATGAAAACATGTATGTGCCAATTAATACCAACTAAGGTGCTCCTATGTGGGTAAGGACAAAGTGCATAGTGTATCTGTCTGACTTTCAGCAGCATTATAGTCTCCTAAACCACCCAAATTAGTCTACGCTACATTTATTTTCAGGTATGGAACTAACTTTACTGTGGAACGAGTAGAAGGCCAAAGAAGTATAACATGTAGTTCAATGTTTTTATAATATCAGCTATTTGAGAGGCTGGATGGGTCAAGGGTTGCAGCATGGAAAATAGACCTAAAGAAAACAAGAATAAGAAGCCCCAAGTTGGTACAAACCACTCTCGGGTGATTTCTTTCTACAGGACTACATAAGGCAACTGTATTTTTTATCATTGGCATTCTTGATATTGATGAGTGCTACACTGAGAAGGGAGATTAACATACAGGTTTCAATAACACTACACTCTAAAGTAGCTAGCAGGTTCTTCTCTTAAGATTTCTGGGTGTTGACTTTTATTTGGGTGAGGCAAGACTCTTGTAAAATGGAAAAGTAAATACTAATTTAATGCATGTTTCAAAAGCAATCTCTCTACCTGATGTAGTAGGCAGATAGGTTGTTTTATAATGAAGGATGTCTGATCTGCCCACCTACATAAAATCAGATGGTGCAGACTTGCAATCTGTAATTGTTTACATGATAATCTAGGACACTAAGCATGGGCCTGAGAGTTCAGAGATTTGGGTTCTGGTTTCACTCCTTGCCACTGGCTTGGCAAGTGGCCTCAGGCAAATTTTATAAGCATTTGGGCTCAGCTTCTGTATCTGTGAAACAGAAACACTGGTGATGTTATTCCATTAGTATGCATTAATGTCCTCAGGCAAGCTTGGAGCAGACATTGTACAAACACAGTACAAGACAACTGCTTTCATGAAGAGATCTGAAGGCCAAGGCAGGGAGAAAGGGAGCAGCATTAATCCCATTTTACAGATGGGGAACTGAGGCCAGGAGGATAACAGCACTTACTGCTCTGCTTCCCTTACAGAAGGCATTGCAAGGACTTACTGATTTGTGTAGGTCAAGCTCTTTGAACATATAAAGCCCCATAGTACACAAAATATTTTTCCTGTCTGTGGGCAGGTAGAAATGGGATGTTGCAATGCCTGTGTTCCAGGACTGCATGTAAATAGGTCAGAGATATGGTAGATACGCAACTGTCAACTCCAATTAGTTATTGTGATGACCTACTGTACTTCCACTCCATAGGTATTATAAATGCTATTCTGCCCATGAATTAGGCCTTGGTGAGAAGCTGGATTTAAGCCTACTATTGTATTAGAATGTCCACTCTGTTTTGCCACGCTATAGACATACAGGCAGGCAGAACACCCTCCTAAGGCTCATTAGGGGAAATCTTACTGAGCTTTCCATGAACCCAGAGAGCTCTCTTGAATGGTAGTCCCTGGTGCATGCTCACAGGGTAGGCATGTTCCCACAGCACCCTGCTGATCCCATGTGAACAGATTCTCAGCTCCCTGCTGACTGGAGAATGTATTGCTTACCCCATCCTCACCCGCCACTGACAGCCTTCATAATAATAACCTGTTTGGTAGACAAGTGACATAGCAGAAATTCTGACAACTCATTAGACTACGATACAGTCAATTCCTGCCAAATGTTGCCATTGTCAATTTAATGTGACTTAAATAATACAGGACAACAAGATTTGAGGCAGTGAAGGGATGAATGATAGGGAACTAACACTGCTCAGCAATCCCTTTCACTTGGAGAAGAGTTACTGCACATGGTGATTCAGTGAAGAACACTTGAGAAGAAAAACTGCCAGTATGACAAATGCATAGGAGAAAAAAAAAAGGAAACCAGTAGGGGGTTGTATGATACTATAATAAAATCATAGTCATTCAAAAAGATGCGAGGGCACTAGACGTAAACACCCACCAACACACACACACTGTCTGCCATTAAGTTAATCGAATCCAATCTTAAGGTTCTGGGTCTAATTTACATTTATATTGTGTATGTTTTCTCTGTCTCTTTAGGTCACGAATAATGGTCAAAGTGAAAATAAGAGGGAAGAGAAACTGTGGGCCTTGTCTGATCACTGCAGTAATACAATGGGGGCTCATCTGGTCCTACAGGCTGTAGCCCATGTTTTAAAATGCTGCATTGAGCTAAATTAGGACTTTCAGCCAAGCCCAGAGCAATATTGTGAGGTGGCGTCTAATAAGACACACCAGCCCTGGAGTGGTGCTTGGAGACATTTGTGAGTCAGACATATTTCCTCTTGAGTCACAATTCCTCCTCCACTTCTCCCCTTGCTCTGCAAATTGGGGGTAGTAATTTGCAGCTAAGGGGTGGGGGGCAGGGGGAGGAGGATTGAGGTGCCCATAGGGAAGTTGGGCAGGGCTGGGGCTGCTGCCCAGCCAGACGGTGCATAGGGCTTGGGGCCAGGGGCCACAATGCATGGCTGCCGGGCCCCAGTGGAGAATGAGATGGGGCTACAGGCACCTCGGCCAGGAGGCGGGAGCGGTGGGGGTAGCTCCATGCCTCTGCACACACTCCAGGGGGAAGCAGGGACATATGTCCCCCAGATCTGTGCATGGGGTGAGGCGGATGCGGGCTGCCTGCTGCAGGCTTGCGTTCCCCACCCTGCTGCCCTCCCTTGGGGCCTCCGCAGCCTGGTGGTTGGGACCTGGTGCGGCAGGGCAGAGCAAGGTCGGGCAGGGAAGCTCCTTGCTCCTGCAAGCCCCGTGCCACCCTGTCAATGCACCTCCTGCCTGCCCAGCAGCAGTGGGAGTGGTGGTGCAGGGTTGTGTCCCTTGCTGCTGCTGGGTGGGCAGGGGGCATCTCAACATGGCAGTGTGGGGCTTGCAGTGGCAAGGAGCTTCTCTGGCTGGCTCCATTCTGCCCTGCTGCATTGGGTCCTGCCCGCTGGGCCCTAGAGGCCCCAGGGGAGGGCAGCAGGGCAGGGAGCCCTGAGCCCACTGCGGGCAGCCTGCGCCCACCCTGAGCACAGATCTGATGGGCACATGCCTCCCTACCCCCCTGGGAGTGCATGCAGTGGAAGGGAGCCGCTCCCCACTGACTCGAGTCCGCATGTGGCAGCCCACACTCACTTACTGCACGGGTCTGCTCCAGCCGTGATGCCTGTGGGGGAGGGGGAGCCAGGCTCTGCACTCTGCTCCCTGCTCAGGCTGTGGCAGCCAGGGCTCAGGCATTGCTGGTGGGGGGCAAGGGGCTGCAGACCCGGGTCCCTGCCCCCTTGGCCTTGGCAGCTGGGGGTCCCCTCTAGCAAGAATGGTGGGGGCAGTGGGCTGTGGTTTGTGCATTTATTTCGGGCTTACTGAGTTTTGCATTTATTTCGGGATTACTGAGTTGTGCATTTATTTCGGGCTTACTGAGTTTTGCCAAGCTGTCGAGGGCCGCATGGGTAGCCCCGCCCCCTGACAGATGACTTGCCCTCTGGTCACTATCTTGTGACCAGAAGTCCCTCCGCTTGCCCCTGGAAATACTCCTTTCAGCAAGGGGTTTTGCCATCTTGGAACCAGAAAAATACCAAATTGTATTCTAAAAAGCGAACATCTATAACATTCATTAATTTGATTTCAAAAAATATTTTTGTCCTGATTTACATGTGTGTTGTGTAGTGTACATAGAGGTGATAGCACAGTAGCTTAAAATGAAGTCTTACACTTGTATATTTTGGGGGGGTAGGGGGGGAAGGAATGGGGGATGGATACAGGATTGTGGAGGGCTGTGGGTGTGTGGGTATGTGGGGCGTGGGGGAGGGTGTGGATGTGTCTGTGGGGGGATAGGTGTGGGGTGAGGGAGCATGTGGGTATGTGTGGATATTTGGGGTGTGGGTGAGTATGGGGTTTATGGGGGGCTGTGTGAGGGGGAGGCTGGCTGGGGTGTGAGAGGGGGTTTGGGGGTCTGTGCATATGGCAGAGCAAGGGGGGTGTGGATGCATATGTATGGTGGGATCTGCATGTGGGACTTGCCCTATGAACACACACACACATACACACGCAGAGTCTCTCCCTCCCTCATTGCTTTCTCTCTCTCTCCCCCTCCCTCATTGCAGGGACACGCGCACACGCACACATACACCTTCCTGCTCTTGGGCCTGGGGTACTAGAGCGGGCCCTGTGCTCCCACAACCCGGCAATACATCCAGGAGCCACATGATGCTGCAGCAGCCAGCTGCCATGCAGGGAAGCAGTGATAGCTGTGGCAGGCAGAGACTTCCAGGGCTGAGGGTGGGGGGCAAGGCCAGACTGGGCTTGCTGGTGAGTCCTGCCAAATTCCCCTGGGTCCTATTGCTCCATGGCTCCTGTCATCTTTTGATATACATTTTCTAAATTTTTTAGGGGCCCCGCAGGCCAGATAGAATGTCCTGGTGGGCTGGATCTGGCCCGCAGGCCATATTTTGCCCACTTCTGGGTTGGGGAGTAAGGGGCACCAGCAGGGCTGAGGGGCTGTGGCTTGAGAGTAAGGGGCCTGGACCTGAATCCTGGTGAGCTAAGGGGGCAGGGAGAGCTCTGATGTTTTCATCATAAAAAACCCAAAATCAATTACCAAAATTTATAGGTATTTAGAATTTATTTTATTGTAGGGATTGAGGCACTGGTAGACTTCCAAATTGTTTTAAAATTGTAAATATATTAATAAAACATTGTGTTCAATTGATACCTATATATATAGTGGCATTTAACTTTAATTGCATTTTTTAATGTACAGTTTTTAATCAGAGAAAACCAAGATCTCTGGTAATAATATGGTTTGTTTTCTACCAGTTTTGACACATACAAGAGTGCAATGGCTTCATTGTTAAATAAGCAAGCAGATAGACTCTTGCTAATACTGCAAACATTTGTAATATTACATACTTATCTTAGCAGAAATCGGTGACCTAAATTCATCTTTTCTGCAACACTGAAACCACCTGTATTTCCACAGCAGCTATAGGTTTTCCACTGAAAATGCAGGCCACTTTATTTATGTCCCTAAACATGAAGTTAAGTGCCTAAATCTAGGTTCCCAGCATTGAAGTTATTGGCTTGTAGAAAAATATTCAGATGTAATAATGTAATAATTTCCATATCACTGTTTTCTGTTACATATTGTGTTGCAAAATCAGCAGCTTTAAAAAAAAAACCCCAAAGCTCCAACAGCTATTTAGGAATATCAAAGCAGTTATTTTGATTCTTCTTTGAAAGAAAATAAATCCTTTATTTTTGGGATACAATAGTCTTCCTCAGTGTGGTTTTCTGTAGTGTTCCAGCAAGTCTAGATCACAGGGAAGTGATCAAAGTTTGCTGTAAATTTGTTTTTAAAAAAATCTTTGAAAGTGGCCACTGAGAATTTCTGCCTTTCAAAGAAATATAAACCATGTCTAAATATGATTTAAACCAACAGCCTGCGATCAGAATTGTTCAGGCTTGTTAGGCTAACTTTAAAGAAGGGAAAGACAACTTTAATTTACTGTATCCCCAGCTGTACGGTATAAACTTACCACTGCTAGATTATTCAGCGCACAGGTGACCTCCAACAGCAGATGTATTAGAAAAGGGCTGTCCAACTTCCAAGTGGCTGGGAGTATACAGTCTACACAACATTTTGCAAAACTACAATATGATATAGTTTCTTTCTTATACACACTGTCTTATTGGCAGGACTTGAACTGTGGAAATACGCAAATATTCCAAAAGCACTACCAATCTCCCACTGTCACTGGAGGAAGACTTCATAGTTGATCATGGGTAAAAAGAAAGCTTCTGAGATGTCTTAATCTCTTTATTAATACACTGAAAAGAGACAAACATGGTTATGGAATTTGCAGGTGATGCTAAATTATGACATGTTACAAACCTCAGTAAACAGAGAGAAATAACATCAAGTGTAGAAGTTATAAGGATGGATAGGAAATAATGAAATGCAATTCAGTTCAGGGAAAGGGCAGTTCATCTGGAGAAGATTAAGGAAAACCTAATGACCCAGTTTCTTGGGTAACATGTCTTGGTACCCACCAATAGTGATGTCTGACAATACAGCTAGTAGAAGTAGCCTGCTATTAAAAAAATCAAGGACTAAAATTAATTTAGGATTAATTGTGGATTCAACTGTACAAAAGGGACTGAACATTATAAAATATTCCAGTCATCTATAATAATAAATGTTTATAGAAAAAGCCACAAAAGGGAAACAGAGAGGCTGAATTAATCCAAACAAAAAGGCTGACTGATATATCCCAAAGACTGTGTTAAATTCCTGTATGCTAAACAATAGAAGAAGTCAATGACCTCTAGTGGTATGACAAAAGTTAGGCCTACTTAGTGATCAAAATAATGAGCAGATAGAGGATTATGCAGTCTTTAAAGGAAGGAGGTTGTGTGAGGAGTGAGTGACTGAAGGATTCCTGGATAGAAAGGGGGGAACTCTGTCTTTTTTTTGTGCATCTCAAGAATTACTACTTCATGATGACACCTAGCTTGCAGTGCATGTTGTAGGGATACCTCACTATCCTTACAGTATCCCCAAGGACCCCAGCCTGAGGCACATGAAACCTTGCTCTTCTCCTTCTCCATCTTCCTCCTATCCCAAATTTCCCTCTGTTTCTCTTTCTTTTAGCTTTTTACTTAATGCTGAGACCAGCTGCACTTCACAGGACTAGTATAAAATGAGATGTTCTATTCAGGTATCCGTAGCCACATGATGTCCTAGATGAATGAAATGAACGAACTGTCCAGAGCAACTGCTGTCATGACTGATCTGGCAGACCAGGGCTTCCATGCATGATTGACCAACAATTTTGCATTCTTAGAACCTTGGTAAAAGCCATGCTGTCCTCACCTTTGTTATCCTCTCTTCATTCCCCTTTGGTGTCTAACTGTTTTGTCGATGGCAGGGAAAGTGACTACCATTCATAATTCAGAATTTAACAACGGAACTAATTATTCCCCCCTCCACACACCCATCCTTATGTGGCAGGCTGGCTGATAGTGACTTAGCCCAGGGGTTTTGAAAGGGCAGAAGATGATTGGAGGACTTGGGATTCCCTTTCCTCACCAATCTGGTAATGATTTGGCTCAGGGGTTTTGAAGGGGTAGATTATGCAACCAGGTACCCGGAGGCTGTGCCGATGCGAACCATATCAGTTCCAAAGGTGGCAAACGAGCTATTGAAAATATTCTCTCGGGTAGGACTCCCTAGGGAATTGTTGACAGACCAGGGGACAAATTTTACCTCACGTGTATTTGAGGGAGTGAGTAAAGCCCTAGGGATTAAACACCTGAAGACGGCAGTCTATCACCCCCAAACGGACGGTCTCATGGAACGTTTTAATCAGACTCTGAAGCAGATGTTAAAGAAGTTTGTGGCCGAGAGCCCTAAGGATTGGGATAAAATGATACCACCTTTGCTATTTGCGGTAAGAGAGGCACTCCAGGCCTCCACTGGGTTTTCACCCTTTGAACTATTATACGGCTGGCAAGCCTGGGGAATACTCGATCTGATTAAAGAAGGTTGGGAGGAACAACAGGATAAAGACCAGAACTTGATCCAGTATGTGTTACAACTGCGGGAGCGCCTTGAAGTTGCTCAGAGTGAGGTCGTAGGAAATCTTAGAGGGGCCCAGCAACGTCAGGTGAGATATTACAACCGGGGCACCCAGGAAAGGAAGTTTGAGGTGGGGAACTGTGTGTAAATTCTATTACCAGACTGGGAGAGTAAGCTGCTTGCCCAGTGGCAGGGACCCTATGAAGTTATACGTCAAGTGGGGCCCTTGGATTACGAGGTGTATCAGACAGACAAACAAAAGAAGAAGCAGGTATACCACGTCAATCTGCTGAAAAAGTGGGAAGACCGAGAGTGTATGTATCTGGCCTCTCATCCTGATGAACTAGAATTAGGACTCTCTTTGACAGAGGAAAGCTGACCGGGTAACGTAGAACTGGCTGCGCAACTATCGGAGGACCAGAGGAGACAGGTGGCCAAACTAATTAGGGAGTTTGGAGACGTGTTCCAGGAAATGCCTGGGGAAGCTCGGGGCATGGTACACTGGATAAAAGCTCTTCCAGGCCAGGTGATCCGGGAGAGTTGGAGACGGATTCCCCAGCGACTACAGGGACAGATAAAAACAGAAATTGAGATGATGCTAGAGAAGGGCATCATATGCTTGTCTCACAGTGACTAGCGGAGCCCCATCATGGCAGTACCTAAGCCCGATGGAAAAATTCATCTATGTGTTGATTTCCGGAAGGTAAATGCAGTAGCGAAGTTTGATGCCTACCCAATGCCGAGGGTAGATGAACTGATAGAAAACATTGGACAAGCTCGCTACATCTCCACCTTAGACCTGACAAAAGGCTATTGGCAGGTGCCAGTAGCACCTGAAGACCAAGAGAAGACAGCATTTGACACCCCGTGGGGGCTCTTCCAGTTCAGACGCATGCCGTTCGGATTACATGGAGCTGCAGCTACGTTTCAGTGTCTAATGGACACAGTTTTGGCCCCCCGTATGGGTTATGCTGTGGCATACATAGATGATATTATCATTTATACTGAAGAATGGGCCGAACACCTCAAAGCGGCAAAGGGCAGTGGTACAAGACTTGAGACGGGCCGGGCTGACAGCCAATCCAAAAAAATGTAACATAGGGGGTTCCTAGTAGGAAGTGGAAAAGTGAGACCATTATTAAGCAAGGTGGAGGCTTTGTGGAGGTACCAAGCTCCTCAATCTAAAAAACAAGTGAGGGCTTTTTTGGGGCTAGCCAACTATTATAGAAGGTTTGTACCCCACTTTGCAGATTTAGTGGTGCCATTGACAGAGATGACAAAGGCAGGGGCTCCTGCCAAGGTGAGATGGACGCCGGAGGTGGAAAAGGCATTCCAAGCAGTGAAGGAAGCATTGTGCTTGCAACCCCTGCTATATACCCCAGACTTTAATAAACCGTTCCTGTTGCAGACCGATGCATCAAAGGCGGCAGTTGGAGCGGTGTTGACCCAGATAGAGGGGGAAGAAGAATGCCCTATAGCATACATAAGTAGGAAGTTACACCCACCGGACCGGAATTACGCCACGATAGTAAAAGAGTGTTTGGCGATTAAGTGGGTAGTGGAAACACTCTGCTACTATCTGCTAGGATGACGGTTCACGCTGATTACGGACCACGCGCCCCTACGCTGGTTGCAGAGCATGAAGACAGACAATGCTGGGCTGATGAGATGGGCCCTTAGTCTACAACCATATTGTTTTGAGGTAAAACACTGCCCAGGAACTAAGAACATAAGTGCTGATTTCTTCTCAAGAATACGAGGAGGAAGAGGGGCTAGGAGGAACAGAAAGACCGCGGACTAAGAGGCGGAGCGGTTCTCTTAGGCACAGAACCTTCCAGTTAGGGCCGGCTGGCCCAAGAGAGACCCTGACCCAATCCCTACCAGCCTGTCAAGGGGCAGGAGGAGGAGGGTCAACCCTTTGGAAATGGCGAGCGAAGAAGACCGGAGGGAGGGCCTAGAGACGAACTCACAATTATTTAGAGGATGCAGGGGAAAGATAGGCCTGAATTGCACCCTACCAGGGGTGGCTAATGTGGGGGGACTACCTGTGGCAGGGTGACTCCCGACAAATCCCACACGGTGCGCCCTTGGGTAAAAGGTGAGGAGGAGGCATCCAAAGCATTGGATGCAGGTGTCGCCGTGGATGTAGTCTTTCTGGACTTCAGCAAGGCCTTTGACACTGTCTCCCACCCCATCCTCATTAAAAACCTAGGCAACTGTGGCATCGATGCCTACACAGTCAGATGGATCGCTAATTGGCTGAAGGGTCGTACTCAGAGGGTGGGAGTGGACGGGTCATATTCGACCTGGGGGGAAGTGGGCAGCGGAGTCCCCCAGGGCTCGGTCTTTGGGCTCGCATTGTTCAATTTCTTTATCAGCGATTTGGATGACAGGATGAAAAGCAACCTGTTTAAATTTGCTGATGATACCAAAATTTGGGGTGAGGTGGGCACGCTAGTAGGGAGGGAAAGACTGCAGAAAGACCT
>NW_005842528.1:1110283-1122494 GCF_000455745.1 Alligator sinensis
GGTAATCTAGCCCCACCTCTGTTTCCTGCCTATGCAGGGGGTCGGACTCGATGATCTATTGAAGTCCCTTCCGACCCTAACATCTATGAATCTATAAGGTGCCTTCCGACCCTACTTCTATGATTCTATGATTCTATGACCAGAAGCGGCAGGGCCTGGCTCCCTTATAAACCCTAGGGTCTGGGGCCAGAGGCAGTTTGCTGCCAGCAGCCAAGAAGTAAGGAGCTCTCTCTCGGAGGAGGAGAGGAGCAGCCTGATGGAAGGTGCAGCGGCTGACATGGCTGAGGGATGGAGTATTCCCTGGTAGGCTGGGTTGTTATTATGGCCGGGTGGCTCCCATTTTGTGTTATAGCCAAGGAGCTTATGTTTGTGTTGCTGTTTGTAACCAGTGGTTTGGGTGAGGCTATTAGGGTTTGGAGGAGGCCCCACAGCAGCGTGGGGACCCCAGCACCAGTGAGGGCATAGCTTTTGAGGTGCATTGACCCCAGCCCAGAGAAGGGGGCATTGCTGAGAAGCCCCATTGCGGGTGTGGTGAGCCCTGAGAGAGGGTGGCATTACTGAGAAGGAAGCCCCGGAAAAGGGGGCAGCATTGTGGTGAGCCCCAGAGA
The DNA here is from genome assembly GCF_000455745.1 of Alligator sinensis. Taxonomy (NCBI): domain Eukaryota; kingdom Metazoa; phylum Chordata; order Crocodylia; family Alligatoridae; genus Alligator; species Alligator sinensis. The sequence goes on from NW_005842528.1 coordinate 1,110,892, forward strand.
AGGGGGCGTTGCTGAGAAGCCCCAGTGTGGGCGCGGTGAGCCCTGAGAGAGGGCGGCATTGTGGAGAAGGCCCTGAGAGGGGGCAGCATGCTGGAGACGGCCCAGAGAAGAGGGCACGTAGTGAGACAGGGCCAGGGAGAGCCCTAGCACCGGAGAGGGCGCAGATCAAGAGAGGTAGGGCCCTGAGAGGACAAGGGGCCAGATTATAATACGGCTAGGACATAACACCATCTATTATCTTGGCGAGGCGTGGACTGCGGTGTAGGGGAGGAAACAGAGCCGCAAATAGCGTCCCCTGGCATTGGGGCAGTATAAGGGCAGTCTCTCTCCAATTAACACCAATTAAGCAATTAACAGCAAGGCATGGCAGGCAAGAAGGCGGGTGGTTGTTCCAGGAACAGGGATGCGGGCCATGTTTAGATCGGTCCAGTGCGGATACCTGTCACAGTGCCTTTTATATTTCACCAACCAGTATTGTTTGCTCTGCTGTTTGTATTTTATATTTTGTTAACCCTGTCTTTTGTCAATGATTGTAAGTGTCTAACCTTTGTTGAATCCTGCCCCCTTGGGTCACTGTAGTGTCTACTATATCCCCTGATTTATGCCTGTTATGTTCCCAGTATTGTTTCCTCATTAAAAGGTATATGGTTAAGTCCCCATTGGTGGTCTGGCTCTGCTCTATAGAGGGAGGAGAGTCCCTATACCTCCCACAGCGCTTGTGCACCTGCTTTGATCCCTTCAATTGGAGAGGGGGTACCTCTTGGAGTACCGCCTGGGTTACACTTAGAAGTATCATTTGACAGCATAAGAGACTCTAACAAATACCTGTTGCATGAAAAAGAGACCACAATCAGTTTTGAATAATTTTGCTGTGCAAAACTACTTCTATTCCAGTTTCACCAGGATCTTGTTCTGAGTTTTGTGTGTATTCATCAATAAACTTACCGGTTTTGTCATGAATTTTCTTGTGCTTTTGACATGATACTGAGCAGGCCATGGTCTCTTTGTTGAAAATCCCAAACTACCAAAACTTGTCTAACTGATCAGTGCTGCAGTGATAGGGTCATATTAACCTTTTTGACTTTCTGGGACCATTTATTGCTTCAAAACACAGCAGGCCACTGATTTAAGAGGATCAATCTGTGGTGTATAAAGGAGCAAAGACAACTTCCCACTGTTATGACCAGGTCACAAAAGGCTTGGACGCTGGTGTAGCAGTGGATGTAGTCTTTCTGGACTTTAGGAAGGCCTTCAACACTGTCTCTCACCCCATCCTCATTAAAAAATTAGGTGACTGTGGTGTCAACACCTACACAGTCAGATGGGTCACAAATTGCCGGGAGGGCCGCACCCAGAGAGTGGTGGTGGACGGGTCATTTTCGACCTGGAGAGTTGTGGACAGTGGGGTTCCCCAGGGCTCGGTCCTCGGGCCCACGCTGTTCAATATCTTCACCAGTGATTTGGACGAAGGGGTGAAAAGCACCTTGTTCATGTTTGCAGATGACACTAAGATGTGGGGAGAAGTGAGCACGCTAGAAGAGAGGGTCAGGCTACAACTAGATCTGGACAGGTTACAGAGGTGGGCAGATGAGAATAGGATGGGTTTCAATACGGACAAGTGCAAGGTGTTGCACCTAAGGAGGAAGAATCAGCAGCATACATACAGGTTGAGGAACTCCCTTCTTGTCAACACAAAGGCAGAAAAGGATCTTGGAGTCGCTATTGATTCCAAGATGAACATGGGCCACCAATGTGGGTACGTGGTCAGGAAGGCTAACTGCACCTTGTCATGCATCCACAGATGCATCACGAGCAGGTCGAAGGAGGTGATCCTCCCCCTCTATGCAACATTGGTCAGGCTGCAGTTGGAGTACTGTGTCCAGTTCTGGGCGCCGCACTTCAGGAGGGATGAGGACAACATCGAGAGGGTCCAGAGGAGGGCCACTCACATGATCGGGGGCAGCAGGGTAGGCCCTATGAGGAGAGTCTATGGGATCTGAACCTGTTCAGCCTCCGGAAGAGAAGGCTGAGAGGGGATCTGGTGGCCATCTACAAACTAACCAAGGGGGACCAGCAGGCAATGGGAGAGTCCCTGTTCCTCAGAGCACCACCAGGTATAACAAGGGATAATGGCCATAAGTTGGCAGAGAGTAGATTCAGGCTAGGCATCAGGAAGCACTACTTCACAGTCAGGGCAGCCAGGATCTGGAACCAACTTCCAAGGGAAGTGGTGCTCACCCCTACCCTAGGGGTCTTCAAAAGGAGGTTAGACAGCCACCTAGCCAAGGTCATTTGACCCCAGCATCTTTTTCTGCCCATGGCAGGGGGTCGGACTTGATGATCTGCTCAGGTCCCTTATGACCCTACCAACTATGAAACTATGAGTGAAAAAGGACCCTACTTTAAGACCTTTGGGGACTCTGGATCTGGGAAATGCAAAGGTTGATATACACTTCTGCAACCCTTAGTTTGCCCTTCAGTGGTAGGGAATCTGATTCATCCAGCTGAAGGTTGGAATCTGGGAAATAGTAAAGCCAAGAGAAACTTGGGGTCGGGGTGGACAGCTGTAGTTAAATGACCAGATTGTGATACAGCTTCAAATGCATGTGTGAGCGCTGATCTGTTCTATGGCTTCCCAGAGCTAAAACTTACCATGGCATTCACCATTGGATGGCAATCCAAGGTCTGCAATACTTATGATCTATTTTGCTCACCTCAGTCCCAGAGCAGAAACCTTTTGATAGAGAGAGTCTACATTAAACACCAGTGAACATAACCAAATGTACTTATGGAAAAAAAACAATATTGCACATGGCTGTAAGACGATAAAGGAGTACTTGCATAAAGGTGTTCATGCTTAGGCACACACAACCCAGAATTCTAATATGATCAGAGTCAATGGAATCTGGGTTAGTTTCCATGTCCTTGAATCACACGTCTATAAACAATGAGTCTTTTCTGAGCACTTGGAAACTGAAGTCTGGACAGAACAATCTGGTTCTTTAAGAAGAGTTTGAGATTCCCTTTCACTCAGAGCTCAGTTAAAATTCATATTCCCTTGGTTCATAATACTGACATCACATCAGAATTGGAGGAGAGGATATTCAAAGGGCCTTGTACAATAGACTCACCATTCAGGCCAACTTCGGGCTTTTATCTTGTTTGGATAAGGAAGTATTGAATAACAAAGCAGTAGCATTAGTTTCCTGTACAAATAGCTTTGCAAAACAATTGATTTGCATTGTGAATTCTGTGACAGGTTCTGGCTGTCCACCATTTCAAACAGCCAATAGGGTAAGCAAATTTTCCAGATTCATAGTTATAGTCCACACTAAAAATGTACACATCTTATGGGTGAAATCTGTTCTCAGCTTTATAAGGCCTCTAGACAAAGTGTGGGACATTTTTTTGGTAAGTGGTATATGTCCCCAAACTGCTATTTCAGTTCTCCTGAAACTATTTGTGATGTGAGTATGTGTGTTGGGGGAAGAAGGGGAGGTGATATCAAGAATAGATTCACAGGCTTGTTGGCATGCTCTTCCTGGTACCCAAGAGTGCAGGCATTCAAGCTCTAACGCAGAAAGCAGGAGACCCCATTTCAATTCTGACCTTTGCTTAGGAGAAATTGAATCTGCATCTTCCTTCTCCCAGATATGTGTCCTTTCCACCTAGCTACAGGGCGTTTTGGTGTATAAATAGTCTCAGATTATCCTGTTAATGCTATTCCACTTTGAATAATTGATTAAACGTTCCCTGGAGCTCAGACTTGGATACAGCTATCCATAGTGAAAGTAAGCAGCCTGTTCAGCATGATGGAGAATCATCCAGGCTCAGTAAATTTTTAATTCTTATTTTATATAAGCTTGAACAGCTGAAGCAGGAGGGATTGTGTGGGTTCAGGTAGGGGAAGTAACTCAACATACGTCTCCCACGTCTTTGCAAGTGCCCTCATGGTACAAAAGAAATTAGTGGTGCAGGGCTGTTCGTATTCTAAATATAGCTTATTTTATTTGCATCTATACACCAGTTTTAGAACAGAGATAGTCACAAACAGCATGCAAGCAATTCTTTCCTACCAGAAATATCAGCCTAGACACTAGTGCTCAGATACTGGGAACTTACAGTTTCATAGTTTCTAGGGTCGGAAGGGACCTGGGCAGATCATCTAGTCCAACCCCCTGCCATGGCAGGAAAGAGTACTGGGGTCAAACGACCCCAGCAAGATGGTCATCTAACCTCCTCTTAAAAACCCCCAGGGTAGGAGCCTGCACCACCTCACTTGGAAGCTGGTTCCAGACGCTAGCCGCCCTGACTGTGAAGTAGCGCCTCCTGATGTCCAACTTAAACCTTCCCTCCGCCAGCTTGTGACCATTATTCCTGGTCACTCCTGGCGGCGCTCGGGGGAACAGGGACTCCCCCAGTGCCTGTTGATCCCCCCTGACTAGTTTATAGCAGGCCACAAGATCCCCACTCAGCCTTCTCTTCCGGAGGCTGAACAGGTTCAGGTCCCGTAACCTTTCCTCATAGGACCTGCCCTGCTGTCCCTTGATCATGCGAGTGGCCCTCCTCTGGACCCTCTCGATGCTGTCCACGTCCCTCTTAAAGTGCGGCTCCCAGAACTGGATGCAGTACTCCAGCTGCGGCCTGACCAGTGCCGCATAAAGGGGGAGGATCACCTCCTTGGTCCTGCTTGAAATGATAACTTCTTATAACCCGAGAATTATTTCCAAGTATAAAGCAGAAGCAAACACCACACTGCCAGCCAGAGCTACTCTCTAATGAACACTGTGCAACAGAACTAATAAAAAGACAGCATTCTTCAAAGGCTGGCAATACAACCTGCTGACCTGTTATAGTAGTTTGCTTATTTGGCATTTTATTAGGTTTATTTTTGGTATGCAGTACTTTTTCTTCAACAGTTTTATACAAGAATCTCCTAGTCTTCTGAGGTTTCCTTTAAGACAGAAAGCACTGATATTCCCCAAAATTCTGTAAATTACTCAGATTACTCTACTTTGTTTTTTGAAGGCCAGCAACTTTAACGTTTGAAAGTCATCAGGTTGTGTGAGATTGATTTGTACACTCTTCACAGACAGCTGGTGATGCAGAATCTTCCCACAGCAAAACACGACTGGGAAAAAAGTGTGTCAAAGCATAAGGCTTGACAAACTTGAAATGGGTTGTAAAATACTGAAAAGGGGAAACCACAAAACATAACTGGGCCAAAAGCAACACAGGAGAAAACCAAAAAATTGGTAGTTGCATCTTTGAGCAAATAACATTAACGTGTTGGCTGCAATCCTCAGTGACAGTGTTATTTTTAAATTTCATATCCAATGATCTGCATCAGTAGCCGCCTCATTGTAATTCACACACAAAAAAAATTGCAGTGCAGATGGAATCCAGTGTTTGAAGCCAAAAGTGTCTGATCGAACGTAGCAGTCTGCAGGGAAATTAGTCAACATAACACCACTTTCAAAGGATCAATTTGAGACCACAACTAATGTGACAAAGGATGAATTATCTGCTAGGTCTCAGAAAACTATTCAAAGGGAGAAGCTAAAATGTATGTCTGAGGGTATGTGAACAACTATACCTACAGTGTATATATGTAACATAACATGGAAAGACCCATTTATGGGGATGGATTTGCCCCCAATTTTTGGTATGGAGTCTTGGTAGAAAAACTTTTAATTACATATGAAAAACCTCTAAAGACAGGCATTGAACATGTTCCTCTGAAAATACTTTTCAATAGGAAAAAAATGTTAAAAGAAAAGAAGGGTGGGTTTTAAACTCTCCAGGAGATGTTTTCGGCTTTTGTGTACTCTTCCAAGACCATTAAACACTCCTTACAGAAGCTAAAGCACTTCTTTGATTTCAGCTGGCTGAATGAGTCTTAAAAATGGGCCAGCCCTAAGTTCTCATTGTCATTATGAACCTCTTTTATAATATTTTAGATACCTTTCAGGATTAAGATATTTTCTGTTAATCTGTCTGAGGCAAGAATTGCTAAATCACAGCTGTAGACCGCTGTATGTAGAGTTCTTTACACACAAAAAATACCCTGGTCATTATATATTGAGAGACAATACTTTTCAGACAGCTCTGTATAAGTGCATAGCAAATAACTCCCACTTGAACAATGAAATAGCATATGAGCCTTTTAGCTTTAATGTTCCAATGTAGCAACAAAAGTCTGGGTATTTGCATTGGATAGCTTGAATGTTACTAAATTAAACTTCATCTTTTTTTCAGCAGCTGAACAGTTTATCCCACATCCTGTCCTATCTTCCAAGCGTCTTTAAATAAACTGGCAAAAGAAAAGAAAACAAAATAACTCGGAGCAGAGCTTTACATCTCTCTAGCAGATGAAGAAATCGAAGAAATTGTGATTAGTTTAAAGTTCTCTGAGTATCAAGCTGCAAATGATGGTTCCAGTCTTATGTTCTTATGATGGTTACTGGAAATGGGGAAACTGGGTTAAATATTTCAAAGAGCATCTGCTCTGCAAAAAGAAACCTGGGCTTTTAGGACCTCCATGGCTTTATCAGCAAGGAAGATAGATTGTTCTCATCAATTAATATTTATATTTAAGGAAGTGTCCATGAGGCCCAGTCAGGATCTGGACTTCAATGTGATATGCTCAAACACAGGCAGATGAAGACATAGAGACTGCTTCAAAAAAATAAATCTTTTACCCTAAACTAGGCACATCTGCACATTCTGTTAATTTGCCTGAATAAACTCTGGTGCAAATTGCACCAGAGTTTATTTATTGCTCCCGGATGTAGTATCTTCATATACGCCCGGGATCACAGCATGTTGGGAGCTGGGAGAAAAACTGTTCACTAAGGTGCCTCAGGGGAGGAGAAGGAACAATGGCCATAAACTGTTAGAGGATGCTTTCAGGTTGGATGCAAGGAAGAACTTATTTATGGTAAGGGTGACCAGAATCTGGAATAGAGTTCCCAAGGAGGTGGTGCAGTTCCCAACCTTGGAAGTCTTCAAGAGGAGACTGGACAGACACCTTGCTGGGATCATTTTATCACAGCAGTATTCCTTCCCAGAGCAGGGGGGTTGGACTCGATCTTTCGAGGTCCCTTCCAACCCTTAATTTCTATGATTCTATGATTCTATGTTGAGCCGGGGCGGCACAGCCCTGGTTGGCAGGGGGCCCTGGGACTCAGTCTGCCAGCCTGGAGCTGCTCTGCCTCTGCTCAGTGTGCTGTGGAGGGGCTGGCTGGGGCGTGAGGGTGCTACAGTGTGGGGCTAGCTGGAAGGCAGCCTGGCACCTTAGCACCTGCATACCCTAGCCAGCCCTGGTCATTGCTTACATGTGCACTGCAGCAGAGTAAATAACTCTACTGTAGAATAGTACTTGTTTGAGGCAGTACTATTCTATGGCAGAGTTAATTAGTTTACTCCAGCCTAACATGACCACATGGTGATGCTTTACTGTGGAGCTAATTAAGCAACTCCACAGTAAGTGTCTTGTGTAGATTCATCCACTGTGGCTGAGAATACTACATCTTAGTGACTTGCAGCCAAATAAGCATACAGTTTTAGTTTGATCAGGAGGAGAGACATCTGTCTGATGTATTTTAAAGAAAGTAATTAAATACATTTGCATGGGTGTCTGTACACGAGCACAGAGGCTGCTCCGACACTCCAGCAGCTACCTGCATCTCATGTATCAGCTCCCCCATGCTTATAAATGGCAGCAGGGCAAAACTCATTGAATAAGCTTTTGTTCAAGCACCCCCACCACCACTTTTAAGTAGGGGGACACTGATACACAAGATGCGGTAGCGCTTTAACTAGAGTGGCTCTTGGAGCATTCTGTCCCTCTTACCCCTGGAGCATGTGTAAAAGTGCCTTAGCACTTTTGCTGTAACTGCATGTTCCCTCACTAATTTCTCCACCCCCTGACAGAAGACTAAAGGCTGAGCTCCTGCAAGCAATGTCCAATTCAGTTTATACAATGCTTTTAACTTCTGGGTTCTGCATATATCATTACTCCATTGTGTGAATCCAAACTTGGAAGCACTGATGATACAACCTCACAGTTTGAGCTCATCAGCACTCACAAGTAAAGCACGTTCAGGTCTGCTCATTACTTGGGTGGGAAGTTCTCATAAAACTCTCTGTGTAGTAAGGAGTGGTCTTAGAAATTCAGTTTGTGATGCACTTCCCTCTAAATCAATATTGAACTAATGCCCAACCTTACTTAGCTTGACAGCTCTCAGGGACTGGAATAGTGATTGTGTAGTAATTAATATGCATTTTAGATGCTAAAGGTGAAATGCATCCTTATGAAGATGGCCAACCTAACACTTTGTCACCATGAAAGTCATATTTTCAAGATGTAAGACGAATTTGATTCTATAAAGGCCAGTACAGAGATGAATTTTGATTTAATCCTAATTGGATGATTAATTAAAATGGTGTTAGTAGACCTTGAGCTGCTGCAAATGCTCTTTTAAATGACAGAGAAAACTAAGATCTTGACCTTCTCTGGTCACTAAAACACCACGACCTTTTTTAGCAGAGAAAGGATCTTAACTTGTCTGTCCTGCTTAAATAATTACATTCTTCCTCACCAAATTCTCCGGTGCTTTAATTCAAATAAAGAATCATATAAATGAATCTAATGCAATTGTTCCCCACTTCCTAACTGAACTTGTAAAGAGTCAGGCCTGAGACCTCTGTACAATTTAAATAAGCTTTCAGTGGGGCTGATACTGAAGTGACTAATAGTTCTGAATTTTCTGACGGGTCTCAAATTTCAGTGTTGTGCCTCAGTAGCCCAGGTTATTCCCTGAATAGACTTTTTGTACTAACTCAGTTCCAGATGAGTACCAGGAAGTATCCAACTGTGTCTGGTGTGATGATGCTGCAAGATGCTGCCTAATACCAAGTAATATGCTTCTGGTTTAGAACAAGAGAACACAAGAACATAAGAATTGCTATTTACTGAGTCAGATCATAGCTCCTCTTGCGCAGTATCCTATATCGCAAGGGGGTAGAGAGTGGATGTTGAAAGGGAGAATGAACTGGGTGTGACCACAGTTTTTTCCACTCTTACTGGCAGTCCCAAAATCTTATCTGGCAGATGATGTACATATCTCAAGATATGTTAAGATATCTCCCTCCTCTAGCAGAATCCTATCACAGTCACCTGAAAAAATCATGGCAGCAGTGGAATTTCAACCCACACCCCGATAGAAGGAGAACCAGTGGGTAATGGTACCCTAGACCGCACTTGCGTGGGACAACCAGGTACCTCCCTTAGCCTTGCCGCTTTTCCTTCCCCTTACACGGCACCAGCCCAGCAAAAATGAATGAGGTACTGGGGCTGCCACTAGTGACCAACACTGTAACTAATATTTGCCTTGGCTTTCCTTTCGAATGCCTGACAGGGAAGAAAAGTCTCCTGTGAGCTCATGACACCAGCTGCGGGTCTTTTAGCACTTGCCATTGAGGATGCAGCCTGGGGCATTTCTCCCCTCCCCCTCCATTCGACTTCCCCCTGGGGCCAGGGAAAGGGAGGCAGGGCTCAACATGAAGAGAGGAGGCACACCCCCAGCCACACACAACGTGAAGGGCGCTACGGGCTGCTCAGGACTGGGCTGGCCCTGTTGAGGATGCAGCCCGGGGCATTTCTCCCGTCAGGCACAAGACTCGTGGGCACCAGTGGACCGCCGTGCTGGAGTGATGCACAGTCCTGCCCCGTGGTCCCAGATCCTGAAAACATATTGCCTGGAGGCAGAACCCGCTGTCAAAGGCTGCTGTCAGAGGCTCAGAAGAGGGGCGCGGGCAGAAGAAAGGAAGGGGCGCCCTTCCACCTGGGCTCCGCAGGTATCTGTGGCCGGCGGTTGCATGGCCACCAGGAAGAGCGCTCGCTCGGGTTTGGGCCTGCGTGGGGAGCCTGCGGGAAGGCGAGGGCTGGCAGGAGGAGAAAGGAAGCACTGCTCCTCACTGTGCGAGCTGCTGGCTTCCTGTCAGAGAGGCAAAAGGGTGTCGGGGCAGAAAGGCAGCCCACGGGCAGCCCACGGTCGATGGATCGAAACCATTCTCTGCTATGTTTCCCCCCTGCTTGCCTTTTGCTTCCCCTACCTGATTCCCGCCCCTGCAAGTGGCTTTGCCCTTGGCATGCCTGAGAGTGGGGCTCTCCGGCCTCCTTCCCCAAAGGCGGTGGGGAGCGTGCTCACGGGACTTTGCAAGGGAAGGCCGGTGGGCTCTCCTCCAGTGACAGTCCTGCCGAGGGACTGGGGGCGGGGAAGCTGTGGCAGCCCCGGGGCAGCTGTGGCCTCGGAGGGAAGGGAGGAGAAGGTGCTCAGAAGCAGAGAAGAGCCCGCCAGGAATGGGACCGAGTGACCTGGGCACCAGGCACCACAGCGCAAGCAAAGGAAGCCAACGCGGTTGCCAGGCCGTGAAGGCATCTTCCTCCCCCCCGCCTCCTAGTTTGGGGACTAAAGAAAGAAGGGGTTGAGCACCTGTGCCTGTGTTGGAGGCGGGAGGGAGAGGGAAGGATCGCAGGAGCATTTGGGGGACTGGGTCTAGGAGGAGCCCGAGAACGTGGCGGCCGCTACTCAGGAAAGGCCAGCAGAGCAGGGAGGCTGGCTGCAAAGGAAGGGCCTGGGAGAAGGCGGCCTGCCCAGAGCTGTGACCGCAGCCGCGAGGAGTACTCCTACCTGGGCAAGACGTCCGGGAATACAGCTTCAGCCCCGAAACCTGGAGCGTGGGGGCTGAGGAGGTGGCAGCGTGGGCTTTGGGGCCCAGGCTGCCAAAGAGGCTGGAGCCAGAACCTGGCCCTCAGCCCGGTGGGGCCCCACGCCCTGCGGCGCGCTGGGCAGCCCGCCTTCTCCTGACGGGGCCGGGGAGGTGGGGGCGGCTCGCTCTCAGCACGGGCCCTTGACTTGCAATGCGTTTCCGGCCCTTGCTCGCCATGGGCCCAGAGGGCATTTGGCCAAAAATGGAGGGAGCAGAGAGAGCGACTCGGTCCCGTGACCTCAAACGCCAGAGGCTTGCATGGGGTTGACCTGGTGCCTGAAAGGCCCCATAGGAATGAGTGGGGTTGACATTGTGCCTGGAAGTCCCCATACGCTTGCACGGGCTTGACCTAGTGCCTGAAGGTCCCCTCAGGCTTGCATGAGGTTCCCCTGGTGCCTCAAAGTCCCCATAGCACTGTATGGGGTTGACATTGTGCCTGCAAGTCCCCAGAGGAGTGCACGGGGTTGACCTGGTGCCTGGAAGTCCCCATAGCAACACCTGTGGTTGACCTGGTGCCTGAAAGTCCCCTGACGAATACATGGGGTTGACCTGGTGCTTGAAAGTGCCCTTAGGAATGCATGCGCTGGACCGGGTGCCTCCAAGTCCCCTTAGGAATGCATGGGGTTGACATTGTGCCTGAAAGTCCCCATTGGCTTCCATGGGCTTGACCTGGTGCCGGCAATTCCTACCGCCCAGGAGTTCCCGCCCAATCAAATACAGAGGGTGCAGACGGGCAACAACAGACACAGCACCCACACCACCACCAGGGGCTTAAGCCTCCAAAAACTGCCCCCCCCACCCAGGCTCCATCTTTCACTGCCCCCGCC
>NW_005842529.1:0-28126 GCF_000455745.1 Alligator sinensis
CCTGGGTCTGCTCCAACATGGGCTCAACATGCTGCAGAAGGGCTGGCTGGGGCACAAGGGTGCTCCAGTGTGGGACTAGCCAGCAGCCTGCCCTCACACTGAAGCACCCTCATGCCCCAGGCATCCCTGTCAGCATCTCCACATGCACTGCTTACGAGTAAAAAAAACAAGTACTATCTGGCTGCAGTTTAAATCTATGCTTGCCATGGGTGCTATTACAGTATATAACCAGTCGGTGGCAGGTTGCCACTGGGCAAAGTTACCCTTGGATGATACTGACTAGGGGAACAGACATACAACCGAAACACCTCCTTGCTTTGCATAACTTTACAGGCAGTCCTTGGACTTATGACACAATTGGTTCCTGAAAACCACGTCTTAGGTAAAATGTAACTCAGAACCAATTTTCTTATAAGAAACAAAGTTATAAATGGGGGATTGGTTCCTGAACCAGGCCTGATACCCTATTTTCACCAAAAATACCCCAGAATTTTGTACTCGATCAATTATAGATGAATAATATAGCTACATTAATCTATTTATATTGTAAATAGCAATCATTGACTTGGAAGGACTTCTTTGAGGTGACTTTGTCGGACTTTTTGAAGGGCTCTTGGTTGGACTTTTTGAAGGGTTCTTGGCTGGAGTCTTCTCAGGAGTCTTGGCTGCAGGTTTTTCTGGAGTCTCGTCTGCTTTCTTAAAGAAAGTGTTCAAGGAAGTTTGGACAGATGCGCTCCAGGGAGATGAGCAACGCAGTGAACTTGTTCACTGGTGTGGCGTTACATCGGATCAAGCATTGTAAGTAGAAACTGACATCATCAAGTTGAAACAGGGTGTCAATTTATAAACATTGTAAGTGCAAAACGTTGTAAGTCAAGGACTGCCTGTACTCTGCAGTGGCTTAAACAGGTAAGGCTGTGAGTCATGTGCCTGCTCCACTTTTATTGTGGAGCAAAGTCAGTTTACTCCATAGTAAATGTGCATAGTAAAATAAAGTAAATTTCACTTTATTGCAAAGTGAAATAAACCATGTCCAAACAAAAGCATTCTTAAGACGTTTACTGCACAGCTGACTAATTAGCTGTACAGTAAATGCCTCGCGTGCACCCCTATTAGGGAGCATGAAGCTAAAACTCCACAACAGGGCAGGACTTGTAAATACAAGTACTATCCTGCTGCAGGGTTTTCATGTGTAACAGCGCATATGTAGCTGCTGAGCTGGCTGGCTGGAGCACAAGGGTGCCTGTTGGCTAGCCCCACACTGAAGCACCCTCAGGTTCCAGCCAGCCCCTCTGCAGCACAATGAGCCTAGTAGGAGCAGCCCTGCCTGCCAGGGGTGCTGCAACTCAGCTCAATGTGCTGCAGTCCAGGCGCATGTGTAAACCGGGTGCCTTGGAGCTTCCCAGGAGCAATAAACTATGGAACAATAAGCTCTACAGTTTAGTGCTGCCCCCTAATGGCACATGTAGATGTGCCCATTGAGAGTACACAGATGGCAAGTGACTATGGAGCAGCTATTGTGCTGTAAATTCACAGCATAGGCTTACTATGCAATGGCTTCTTTACCAGTGTGGTTAAGTCTTTAAGCCCCTGAATTGAACATTTTTTGAAGTAGTATTTTTGGTCAAAATGAGTATCAGGCATAACTTGTACTTTATAAATCTGTGCCATTTACAAAATGCACTATGTTGATTACAAAAATAATGTCTTCTACATGTTTATTGGGAGTCTTCTTGGTGCTATTTCATTTGTGCAAGCTGAATGAAAGTTACATTCTGAACCAGCATTGGCAGAACATTTGCACCCACCCATCCCCTCCCCATTTAGAACAGTAGAACCACAAACCTTTTGCTCTTTTTACTACTTTAACTAGCCGATAGCAGGGAGGATCTCAGATTCCACATAATTGACAAAATGATATAACCAACCACACTTTTTGATATCTAGTTTATTACAGGCACTTTGTAATTGCAAAGCTCAGTTACAGACCACTTCTGTACAAAAACTGTCATTTGACTTGATCTTTCATAATGAGCAGTTGGCCGATGCTAGACATTGATTCAGAATGCAAAAGAACAAGAGCCACGACACAATGCCAATAATACCCTGGTCATTTGCCCACTATGTTAATGGCATATTAAGCTACATGTCTAACAACAGAAGAATATTGAGTATATACTTAATTTTTACTGTAGCAAGTTTAAGGATAATTTTGGAAATTCAATGATGGACTACAAAAGAAAAAGAATGTAAAAAAGCCATCCACTGCCACTACCAAATCCAATATTTCTGATTTTAAGATTATATTGAAAAAACACTTAAATGTATAATTGCTTCGAACAGTTCTTGCAGTATGATTTGCTAGTCTTACACCCCCCTCCCCCCGTGGGAACTTGCTAAACTAAACAGTTTACGTTTGTATCTTCAGACTTGAAATTTGTCTAATACTCCTTCCTAGGATGTAATTTAACAAATTATACTTCAGAAAAAATAAAACTATTTTTCCCTCCAAAATCTGGCAGAGTATGATTATCTTCAATTAGTCACATTCCAAAACGTTAGTAGATATGTTTCCCTCCCACTAGCTGGAGGATTTTTCTCAGTCTCACCAAAAATATTCACTGACGTCTCAACTGAAAAGATCAGCACTTAGAAAAGTGACAGAAGTTGATGGAAATTTATGATCTTCGTTTCCATTGAAGCCCTGAAATGCAAGCATCTTAGTCTGCAGATCAGTTAACTAAACAGGCTCAGTTGCCATTAAAACAGTTGCTCATTCCTGCAAATGCTGACATTAAACGTGGTTTACCTGAAGAAAGATCAGAACCATTTATCACTCTACCACTGTCAGCAGTAGGCAATTTTCTTAGTGTAGAATGGGCCGCACAAAACACAACAAAGTTTAGGCAACAGAGCATATGCTAATGCACAAGTGATTGAGAACATCATCAGAAACATTCTCTCTGTGCAAGTCACGCGACATCTCCAGCTCAACGAGAATTTACGTTTGTCCTGTAGGATAGAAAACAGTATAACACAACTTTTTACTTCTGTCCTACAGCATTCCCATGTCCACACATGGAAAACAACATATACTACAAGCAAGGTTTTCAAATGAATTCAACGCTACCTTTCATTTTATGCTTGTAGTCGTTAGCAACTGAGAAAAAAATTCCAGCGTTTTTCTTTTCCCAGATTGCCTACTATAATGGTCTTACCCTGACCTAAAGATAAAGCTGCACAAGCCTACAGCAGAAGGGTAAACAGAATTTTATCTGATTGTCTTCTATATCAACCATTAGACTGACATTGCTGGTGCATGTTTAAGAAATTCCTACATTTTAAAACCTAGTCTTTACACCAATTTAAAGGGAAAGTCTTAATTTTTCTAAGTTATTGTTTTAACAAATATCACTAAGAGAGAAAATTCTAGACCATGTTCATTACATAGTAGGTACTTCAAACTGCTTAGAAATAACAGTAGAGATAATCAGAAATTGTAGATCTACAATAAAGAGCCCCTTCTATAAAGGTTTCCTACTTGAAGAACTATAATCGGTACAAATCTAAAAAAACTATACACTTAGAAATTTGCTTATGAGCTACACTAAAGTCAGTTGTTTTCTTCGCATTTGTAGTTATTTCTAAAGCCAAGTCCTTTATATATTGACTTACTAAAGTTTGTTTAAAATTATTTCTAACCAAAGAAGAATCATAAAAATCAACAACCGTGTCCCCATAACTTTGTCAGTTCATGTTACCTGTAATCACATTTTCTGATTAGATGAATGTTAATGGCCTGATGAAAAAGATTAGTCTTCTAACAAGCAGGATGTTCATCTTGCAAACCTCCTTCAAGTACCAAATTATTTGCAAAAATGGTTGGAGAGTGTTAATGTTAAAAATGAGACCCTTATCAGTATAACAAATAAACCCAAATAAAACCCCCTTAACAATATCAACAATTAGCTGAGATATGCAAACTGTTCCTTTCCTTATCTAAGACATAGTACATTCCTATATCTAAGATACAGTACATTTTTTGTCTTCGTGATATTCTATTATATACTCTGGGTAAATCTGATGCTTCTCAAATATGACAAAAATAGAGGGATCAGACTCTTTGTCCACACAACTATCATATAAGTTGATCGTATTAGTAGATTTTGATGGGGGACGAACATAGGTTGCATTTCCTCTGATGAAATCTCCAACCAGAACCCGTGCCACAAACATCATGTTCATTTTGGTAGTAGGAGACTGACTGTAAGCGTGGGAATAACTAGCATCTCTTGCAAAGTAACTTCCTAGAAATAACAAAGACAGCATAAGGATACTGGAAATGGGCTAGACTTCATACAGAGGCACAAGAGAATGAACATTGCATGATAATACATGATGGACCCAGCTCAAATTTCAGCAAAACTAAGTTCATGTCTATTCTCATTTAAGTACATGATAGTGGAAATGTCACAATGGCAGCTAAAGGTTTTGCTAGATGTTTCCTTTTAATTTCAGAAGGCAGGCAAGAACAGACTGGATAAGAAAGGAATGTGATAAAAAGTGAGGATAAAAAAAAGAGATGAGGATTATGGGAAGAGTGAAAAATAAGTATAATACAAGGAATCACCAGTAAGAAGGAAATAGCATAAGGGAAAAAGTAACTCTTGTCTTCCTACAAAAGGAGTTACCATTTACTTAACTCTGCTAGAACAGAGGTCAAGAAGATGGTAGATCAGGGGTCGGCAACCTATGGCAGGCGTGCCGAATGTGGCACGCGGCATGGTTTTGATGGGCAGGAAGAGCCATGCCAGATCGAACAGCCTTGCGCTGCTGCTGACCCAAGCAGAAGAGACTTGCCATCGCCAGCCCCCAGCCTCAGAACAACCTGACCGTGCCAACCAGAGAGAACACAAGAACATCCCACACTTCCTTTTTCCTGCACTATAAATACTTCCAAAAGCTGATTACCACTGTGACAATTACCATGGCAACGATATCTAATCAGAGTCACTTTCTACTTGCCTTTTCCATAGCTGGTTCCATGGACTCCGCAGATTCTCCAGTCAAAATTCTGAGTGCATATGGATTCCAGAAAGGAACTGCTGGTTCCATGGAACAGGAGCCTCTCGTATACATCCTTTCCTCTGTTGTTCTTCTTCATCTGCTCCTTTTGCCTGATGTGAAAAATATGTTGGTTAAAGAGACAGAATTCTCTTTGCACACACACATTTGCATATGTAAGACGAATGAGGTTTTCAGCTATCATTGTTTTCATTTCATTGGCATTCAGATTAGGGCTGCTAGTCTGAAAATAAAGGGCATATGAGGTAAAAGATAGAGAAGGAAAGAAGAAAATTAGTTTGGAGGCACTACCTGCATTTCCATTATCAGACCTCACATGGATTTTCAGAAACCATTTTACTGAGCAAGAGAGCAATACTGAACCCCTCAGAAATGGCTCAGAATTAAAGGGAAAATAGAAGCAGATAATCTACCAAAAAAAAAAAAAAAAAAAAAAGGAATATGAAAAAAGTGCAAAAACAAGAAGCCAAGCCTGGTTTTTGAGGTTTTAAACAGTGATACCAACACTGGTTCCTTGGTTAAAATGTCCTTTACTTAAATATGCCTTCATTTCGGTGGACTTTGTAGCTTCTGAAGGTTTAGAACAGGGCTCTCCAACTTCAGAGTTGCCTGAGCCACATGACTGTCCACATGGGCAGCCTCCACTGTGCCACGCTGTGGGCACCCCGCACCACTGCACTGTGCTAGTTCCCCCCACACAACACGGGCATTCCCTCTTATCTTCCCCGACAACTGCATTATGCTGGCACTCCAGGTCCCCCCAGACACAGACTTGCTCTGGGGTCACCCTGCACCTATCTATTCCCAAGGGGCGGGGGCAGGCAGCAAAAGCTGGAGGAGGGAGGGAAAGCCCAAGGACTCTGATGGCTGCAGCAGGAGAGTGTTGGGAGAAGCAACACTCAGACCAGGAGCCCAAGAGCTACAGTTTAAGCCCTTGGGGGGCGACCAGTTGAACAGCTTTGGTTTAGATTATCAGCTCTATCACCAACAGACTGTAACAGGGGACCTCTTCCCCCATTACTTGGAGCAAGTACAGCCTGCAAGGAGCCCAGTTAAAAAGATTGCAGCAGAACACTTGGCTATTATCAGCAAGCCAGGTCAGGTGACTGGAAGGGGAGGAGAAAGAGCCACATAAGCCTGAGTCTGGGGCTAAGGGTTCATACTGGTTCAGGACCTCACAGCAGAAGGAGCTTTGCAGATGCAGCATAGGGAGATGTAAGTTATATGTTTTGTTTCTGTTGTTGTTTGGGCTATACTGCAGGATCAGGTGTGTTTGTAGGGATGGAGACCACACAGCAGGGTGCTTGGGGCACACTGTGTTTTAAGCTGTGTATAGGGTCAGGGGAAGTGAGCTGGCTACAGCTAAGAGCACCCAGGCCTGGGCCCAAGCAGAGTGCACTGCAATGGAGCCAAGGACTCAGCAGATGGGTGGAGAAAAAAGAATAATGACCAGAGATACATTCTGTCATCTTAAGCTGGGGGTTTGGAAGCTGGCATGTGCAGCCTAGGCTGTGGCCCAGAGCACTGGGACAAAAACTACTGGAGAAGAGCTTGGAAGAGTAAGTCCCCCCCCAAAGGGCAGCCTGTATGAGATGGGTAGGATCAAGGGCCTGGAGGGCAGCTGGTCTGGAGCTGGGAGGAGGAGGAGAAGGCAGCTTAGAAGGGCTGGTGCTCCAAAGGCAGGTGCAGGTGGGGCTGAGGCAGAAGGGCCAATGCTCAAACCAAGTAACTAGAATTAGAAGGGGCCACAGGGTGAAGTGCCTTGGAAACACTCTCCACTGTGAGGGGCTAAGGACTCTACAGAGCCCTGCCAGGGTCTGGTATCCAGTTGGAAGCTAGGTACTAAAGCCTTAGTACAAGGGGCCAAAACCTGGAAGATCCAGCACATCTAGACAGGAGTGAGAGCCCTGGTCCGATTGAGGTGAGGATGAGTCAACTTGTAGCCTAATGATGAGCAGGGTGGGGCAAGGCACCAAAAGCCAAAATCTGGGTATCTGACGGCAGCCTAATGGTGCATGTGGGAAGAGGAATAGCCATATGCCTCTCAGGACAGGATGAGCCCAGCCAGAGCAGCAGGGGGCTCAGCTGCACTTAGGCAGGGGGAAAATACAGCTGAGCCCCTGCCACTCTGGCCGGGCTCATCCTCTCCCGAGCAGCACATGGCTCCGCTGCCACTTCTGCCGGCTGGTGCAGCCCCAGCCCGCCTCCTCCTGTCCCCAGCACCATGTGGTGATCCCACCGCTTCCCGGCCCGAGTGACTCGCCACTCCCCGCCCACAGGCGAGAGGCAGCCTGGCTTGGCCGCTCGGCCCCAAGTTACTGGCGGAGGTGGAGCGGCACGGGCAGGTGCCTCCTCCTGCCAGGCTGTCGGCATTGGCCGTGCCATGCAGGGCAGCCCTGGGCTCGGGCAGAGCCTGCGCTTGCTGTGCCCCGAGGTGCTGCCCAGCTCCAGCTCCCTCCAGCCTGGCTCAGTGATGTGGACCCGCGGAGGCGTCATGGCGGCTGGGCTTGCCCTCATTCTCTGCCTCTGCCGCCTCCTGCCCAACTGGGGCACCACAGGTAGGGCCGGGCCAGGCTGGGGTCGGGGTGGGAAGACGGCGGCTCCCCCAGGGCTGGGCCAGTGACTGTGGGCTCCCGGCACCTCTGTGTGGGGAGGGGGGAGGGGGATCCCTGCCTTTCACAGGGGAGGGAGCAACTCCATGCCTTTAACTCCCCAAATCACACTACTTTCCCATGTTCTCAAGCCACGCCTGGGTCTAATATGTAAATAAATACTTACAATAGATTAACAACACAAAAATACTCAGGATTTCCTCTCCTGAGAGCAAAAGGAAATGAAAATATTCAGGCTCATCAGTGACATATGGAGATCCTGTTTGCATGTACTCCAGTTAAGCAAATTTCACTAATTTTGGCATACCCCAGTCAAAGTCCCTAGCCTCGGCTGTAGCCAACACCTCTGAGGAAGACTTAAAAACACCCTGGCAAATACAGCAGAAAGGGGAAGGGTGGTGGTGGGGGCAACCAGCAATGCCCAGAAGCCTGAGAATTACCCATAGTAGAACATAGGCATAGATATGCCTAGATCAGGGGTAGGCAAAATATGGATTTTTAAGCCACATTTCCACACCCATTTCATTGTCACTTCCTGCAACTTCATTGGTGTCAAAGGTCACGTGACATCACTTCCTGATGTGATACCACTTCCTGTGAGCTCTCTGAATATGGGTCCCTGGCCCACTGGGTGATAAAAAGTTCGTGATCCAGCCCCACACTCAAAAAGTTTGGACACCCCTGCTCTACTATTATAGATAACTTACAATATTAAATCTAACAAATACAATGAATGTACCATCATCCCAATTCTGTCCCATTCACACATCCTTTTACTTTTTCTGGAAATGCTTTTAAGGCTCCCTACATAGGCAGCTGGTCTGCCATACAGAAAATATCCCATTTTCTAAGACAAGGCCCTACAGTAATTCACTAAGAGTACCACTTCAACTGATAGCTCATTACTTGCCAGAAGAGATGGATGGGCTCTTCTAAAAATGCCCATAAAAATAGACACTAGAACTTAGCTGTATTTGTACAGCTAAAACAATTTTTTGCATTCTATTTTGTGCAACTTCCATCAAAATTAATGTCAAACACCACTACACAGCCACAGGAAAGCAGGCCT
The DNA here is from genome assembly GCF_000455745.1 of Alligator sinensis. NCBI lineage: Eukaryota > Metazoa > Chordata > Crocodylia > Alligatoridae > Alligator > Alligator sinensis. Next base: position 8,767 of record NW_005842529.1, read on the forward strand.
TGGAAGTTAAGTCCCCATCTCTATTGTAGAAACCAGTATGAAGAAATAAATTGGATACAAACCACTGAAAGACTTGCCAAAGGGATGGGTTCTGAATCCTCTTCATACAATGGATAACATAACCTTTCATTGTCTGTTGAAACAGCTTCGCAATTGTAGCGTATTCAGAAGACTCTTTAGTGATCACCACAGCCTATAAAATATTAAACCACAGCCAAAGGTTATGCAAGAGACTCAACTGGCTCAAGGCACAACAGGTTAATATACTTTTAAGAAGAGCCAATGAGGACAAAGAATATTTTGAGTGAACTTAGTTCTGTTCTTGATCTGCAAACAGGTAGGACAGGCAGCGATTCATCCTGTTCTGCCACTGTACCTCAACTCTTTTTAGGGAAGGTGAGTGAATTATGTATTCAAAGCGCCCAAGTATGTGAGGATAAGACAGATATTCCTTCTAAAATCTCGAAGGACAGGGTAACCAGGAACATTAACTACAGATATGACTGCTTTAGTTTAAGAAAGCAGTTTCAAATGCAAAACAAGCTTTTATATGTTTTATTCTTCTTGGGTATCCAGGATATCTAGGGTATCAAAACAGGATTCAGAATAAACCAAACTACATTGCAAGAGTTAAATATCCAAACAAATGCACATTATACTGTATAACTGCTTAAATAAGTGTCCATGGACATTGTGCATCTTCCTGGTTAGCAAAAATGAGTGCCAAATTTACAATAAAGAATATATTTATTGGCATGCGAGGACCAAGTTATATATTTTTAATTTTCTTAAAGAATATTTAAATGCAACAAATCTAAATTAAAATATATAAAAATCTAAATTATATAAATCAAGGTTTCTTGCTAGCTTACACTAATGAGTTTAGATCACTTTATTTTTAACACCACATTCATGTATTAAATTCTATACATAGCAAATTTTAAGAATTTGTTATAGTTTTCCATGTATAAATCTAATGATTGGGGGTGTGGGTTGTCCTAAGTGCATGTCTGTCCCACTGCTATAGTGGGGAAAGCAGCAGCAGGGGGGTGGGTGGCCCTCACTCCCTGTTCCTCGGAGCCTGCCACAGTCAGATGCATCTCCAGAACTCCTTTCCCCTTGGGCATGGAGCACATGCAACTCTAGCCCATGCTAAGCCACACTGCAGCGTCCCAGGGCTGGAGCTGTGCCACTACTGACTGGCTGGGAAGATGATTAAGCATGTATATGCTCCATGCCTGGAAGGAAATGAGCTAAAGCTGTGCCTGACTGTAGGCAGGGACTGGGCTCAGGATCAGAGTCTGAGCCACAGCAGCTGCCTGCTTGCCTCCACTCCATCTTCTACTCAAATTCAAGATGAGGGGCTTCTCAAGTGGGGAGGGGCAGGAACTCATCTTGAATTCAAGTACATACAGTATATCAAAGGACCTTGGCCTTTTATCTGTTCAGGTGGCTACCTGTACACTACACCTGAGACTACAATCATTTGGTAACAACAGATCATTTGGTAACAACTTACATTAATTGCTCCTTAAGGTACATGTGAATCAAAGACTTGGAAGTGAATGACTCAACATCCCATGTGTCATAGGTGCATCTTAAAAAGGGAAGGTGTGGATATTCGGGGAGGTAATACAAAACCCACAGCTTTGCTTGTAATGATCAGAAATGAAAACTCAGCTATATCAATGATCTTGTGGGCCAATGAAAATGATTTCGCTATGATAACCTCATATGCTTGAAAAGAAAATTTATGTTGTAGAAATTGTTGTAGAACTGCATCCAATTTACTTTGATTCACCAAGTCTTTTATATAATTGTTAAAATATGCTCAGACACACCCTACAGATCAAAAAATAGCATTTAGAATAAACCAAGCTGTGTTTCCAGGGTTAAGTCTTTAGATTTATTAAAAAGCAGTATTTAAAAAGATACAGTAAGTGTCTTTAATACAAAAATATTTTAGAGAGCCACTTTACAATATAAGCCACTAGCAACACAGTACACAGACTAGATTAAAATGTACAATAGGTTGAGTTCAGCTCGCTCCATGGTACAACGTATCCACGTTCTGGTACGAGGATGGCAAATTCCATAGTAGCAGGAAGTAAATCGATGTCTTGTGGCACCAATTCATTTATCCGTGAGAATAAAAATACATTTGGGCTTCTCTTACTCCACCCATTCAACAAAGATATTCCCACCCTTTCTGTAGCCTCAGCCTCATCCAATGAGTCTTATTTTCACCTTCATCCTACTAACATTCTTGGGTGAAGTAGAATTCAGACTTTTTGTTGGCCTGGTGAGCACAGAGGTGCGACTTTTTTTTTTGTGAGAGATGATGAGCATTCTCTTGCTAACTGGTTCAGAGGACTTGCTGTTGTTGGTCTTGGAAGAGGAGATTTACTAATCTTTATTAGTCACATGGAATAGGACGACAAAATGGAGATGCTTGTCAATCTATCCAAGCCAGGCACAGCATGGACATACATGCTTTGGAAGCTCAAAAGAGAAGGATTCCCTCAGAACTAGAAATTTAGGAACATTGGAATCCCATTTCCATGTTTTTAAAGAACCCTGGCTCATCTTTAAAAGTAAAAGCTGCAGTTCTTCTATATAGTGAGCTTGAATGAAGGTAGTAACATGTCTGCCACCCAGAGTTTGTACCAAGAATCTCCTTGCTATGTTAGTTCAATTCCAAGCCTCCTACTGATTTCTGAAACCAGTTTCCTAGAACCAAATTCTATGGAATCTTCTTGCTGGCACAAACATAGACAGGAAAGGTAAAGATGCTGCTGCCAGAAAGTAGGAGGACATGAAGAAAATGTTGGTCCCACAGAAAATGTTTGAGGTGAATCCTATCTTGCCTATACATAACAAAACAATACTTTGGTTGCCAAGCAGCAGAAACACTAGTTCCAGCAAGCATTTATTTCACTGAAGTAATTCAACCTCTTATAAATGACAGTTCTGATTGTTTCAGACTAGCTAAATATCACTATACATGAGCTACAAGCCTGTGTTTGTTTGTTTGTTTGTTTTGGTTTTTTTACTGGTATCATAATATTTTGCTCTTCATTACTTTTTTTCTCTATAGATCTTAGAAAGCGCTTAAAGAGAACTAAGCATTAGTACCTTCATAATACAGGTAGGAATATATGAGAGAGAGAGAGAGAGAGGTAGGTAGGTTAAGCACGGTGTCAAAAGAAATAGCAGATAGCCGTTAACATTGTAGTCATTTCACCTTCTTTTAGCAGAGACATTTGTTCTGCATTACAAAAATCAACACTGCAATAACCACACAAAAGGAGGTAAAGCCTCTGACATGGAACATGCACAAATTCCATGTTAAGAATATCGAACACCAGCCAAAGGTGGTGTTGACAAGATCACAGTTCATCTGTTGCTCTTTGTTTCTTTTCAGCTTCTAATTCCATTTGGTCTCCACTGAATTAATTAACAAAAATGGAAAAAATTCACAATATCTGATTTCCTAACAGATAGACTATCAGTGTCTAACAACATATATATATTTAAGCCTTTCCCTTGTATAGAAGCTTTCATGTTGCAAAAAGGCTTTAGAGAATAAATACTTCACTGGCTTATGACAAGTAAGTAAAAATAGAGGGGCTTCTTCAGTTTTTTATGCTTCTCTTGAAGTGATTGTTTCACATGTAGCAAGATTTGCTGAAAGTTTCAATATCTGAACTGCAAGAAATTCATCAGTTTTGAGGCATCAGGTGTTATGAAGGATACCACACAGTAATGCAGATTCCCAGCCAGTCACAAAATAATGAAAGCAAGATTCACTACTGTGATGAGTGTCTTTGGGAATGTTCAGGCTCCGATCAGTGATACTTCTATCTGGACTGGATTTTAAGAGTGAATAATATTTCATGTTTTAGTATCTTCAGCCTTAGTAAACTCATGAAGCATACGAGCTTCTGAAAAGGGACAAAGGTAATAAAGGCAAACTCCCTCTTACCTCCCCCACTCTTCTTTCCATATGAAATGTACTTGGTTTAAAAGCAAAAAAAAAAAAATGTACTCTTCCTGAGTGGTCAACCCTGGCAACTGAGGTGAGGTTCTGAGAACAAAATGGGGTGCAACATACGTCCTGTATTGCTACCATCCCTTGTCCATAACCTGGTTCTGCAGGTCAGATACTGCCTCCAAATAAACCTATTGCATTTGTGAAAGTGTACCCAACTGGAATTTTGGCTATAATTTGAAAAGGAAAGAGGTAAGCACCCAAATTCCCACTGAATTTTAAAATGAACTGGGCGCTTAACTCTCTAACAATCCTTTGAAAATACCAGCCTTAGTTAACTATTCCAGTTTACCACTTAGCCATGATGGTCAGGCATAAATGCAGCAAGGCCCAAATCTTCAGATATTTAGGTACTTCACACTTATTTACCATGTCATTATCATCACTGAAATCAAAGAGATTTGGGTACCTTGGTACATTTGAGGATTGGGACCTAAATACTTATCTTTGTTATGAAGTCCCCTGATAGGACATGGATATGCAAAAGATTTCTTGAGTCTGTGGTGTCGCTTTTACATATTTAACTTTCCAACACAGAACAACTTAGAATTTTAAGTATTTAACAAATGGCTTTAGTGCAGGGTAAAAGGGGAAGGGGCTTCACTGCACATCAGGTGCACTCAGTGATTAAATGGAAGGTTAACACAGGACAGCTTGGCCTAGCGAAAGAGAGGTATGTCACTGTAATTTAGTTTCCACGCAAAAGGAATGTTCCCAGACAGTAACCACTGAGCAGATGAGATGCAGTAAAACCTGTCCCCTTCTATCCTGTGTATGTCTGAACTCAAAGGAATTTCTCTCCCAAGCTAGTATCAGATTCTGAGATACATATTTGTGTTGTGCTCCTTTTGCCAATAGTAATTAATGGTAAAAGGAACTATTCAACATGAGTGAGAGTATCAGAATCCTGTCTGTAGAACCTAAAAGACAGCTAAAAAACAACTAGACTAGCTCTTTTCTAGTTGTTCCTCACTGTAGCCCCAGCATTAGAATAGCTGGAGAACTTTGCTGCCCAACTGACCACAGTCAACAGCAAATCCCAAAATTCTTGTCACCATAGAGATAAAGCTACTGTAAAACCAACCTGAGAATCAGGCTCTAATGTCCACTGCTGCTTCTATACCCATCAGGAAGTATATGCCCATGCGATTTGGCCAATGCCAGGCAGAACTGACAACATATCCCAAGGTGCTGGACTCTGTCCTGTTCCTTTAACCGCAAAATCTCTATCAACCTAACAGTGCAGAGGTTCTCAAGGCGCCCTTTTTAGACTTGGGGCACCACTCGGAACATGCTCTTAGCTTGTCACCTTTTTACTGCAGTTTTCTCATTTTTTGCAATTCTTCTCTTGCAAAGAGCACTGAAAGACCACAGCAGGTCAGATTGTTTTTGACGCATTGTATCTGAGTTTCTATGTGAAATCTCCGGGTTTCTCTTGTGAATCATCTGTAGGTGTTTGCACACCAAACGATAATAATATTTCAAGGCACCCCATGGCACCCTTAAAAGGAGCTCACAGTGCCCCAGGATGCCATGGTAACCTTGGTTGAGAACCACTCCAATAGAGAGATTCTTTGCAATCCATCTATAGGAAAAATAATCAGACACCACTGAAACTGCTAGTAAAAATGTCTAGCTATCCAATGGCTCTGCATTTATTTGCTAGTTTTATTTCCTTGGGTATATATTTAATGTTAATCTTGGGTTTTTTTTAAAGGTATGAAGAGAGATATTTGACAAACTATGGGGAAGACAGTAAAGGTGCAAGTTTAGATGAAAATGGATTTAAATGCGTTTTTATAATCAACATCTCTTACTTTCTCCTATCATAAGAGACTGGTCTATGCGTGCATCTAAAAATGTGGTCCATTTAATGGTACTAAATGTCTTGGGATAGGTAATGGGATATGGAGATTTCTCACTTCTAAGTCACGGATCCAAACCTAATCCAGTAAAGACCATGGTGGCATTATCTCTTAGTTCTTTTCTTTGATCTATATGACAAGAGCTGGTAATCTTAGCTCAGTTCCTAATAAACAGAAGTGCATTTCACGAAACCTACCAACTCGGCACCCATAGTTCTAAGTCCATGGTCCAGATTTTTACAAACCTATTTAAGTACTTTAAAAATTCAAATGAAATCAATGGAAGTGAGGCCCATAGCAGTATCTTCAGAAGCCTATGGGCATTGCTTAAATTACTAAGTGACTGAATATTGTTAACAGTATGTCACTTAGGAACTACACGCCCAGGTTGGGAATGCTTCATCAGATGTGGTAATTAAGCCATGTCCTTTAGATTACTGTGTACTTCCATCACAAAAATAAGGATGCAAACAGCCTAATCTCATTTAAGGCAAAAGAAGAAAGCAAATACCTTGTACCCAGTGTCAGGCAGTGCAGATTTGTCCCAGTCTTTGGGATAGTTTGGATTTAAAGGAGTCTCCGCTTGGCTGTTTGCAAAATAAAAAGAAACCCAGAGATGAGTCTTTGTTATGTCTACTATTGCCTGGAATCTTCTCCCAAACTGATTTTTCCCCCAGAATAAGCCTTTTTACTCCCCTTTGTAAGAATCTCCTTGCAAAGGTTTCATTTTGTTCCCACAGACTGTGAAATAACTATCATTCAGGGAATCCTAGTTTCCAGTAGGAATCATTCCCCAATGACTTTTGGGTGTCACTTCTCAGTTCTTTACGAAGTTTTTCATGAAAGACGAGATCTCCATCACCAGCAACCTTGTCAGCTTTGACAGGCTGTACTACAGGAACTGGCAAATTCCCATTCAAATGAGAGTGACTGCATCATTGCACAGAGAGAATAGCATTGTTGCAGCCATCTAAAAACAAGCATTGTTTGCTATATCATTCTACCAAAGCATGCAGCTCTTCAAAACTTACAAGTGCAGAGTCCTCTACAGTACAGTCTACTACAATGGCAATCAGCAAAGCAAAACTCCCAAGACAGTCATAGACCTTCTCTAGTGACAGATGCTAGTCTACAGAGGAGTGTTTTGTTTCACAGTGAAATAAACAAGATCTAACATGTTGTCAAGTACCCTTTCTTCATCTTCTCCACATCTTCGGAAGACACAAATTTTGGCCGCCTGCGGACCTCTCTTTGAGTTTGATAAAGGACATTTCTCTGGACCATTTCTTGAAAGAGATGAAATGAAATTATTATTACTGCTACAACTATTATTTATTTAAGTCATATGCAAACACATTTCATACAGCAAGAGTTAGAAAACAAAAAAACCCACCATTTAAAAAAAAAATCAATTAAAGGGTACTTCTAAACTGCCTGCTTTGGAACAGCAGCATATACTGTTATCTCAAATTTCTGTCTATTCCCTGTAACCTCTTCAATTTCCCTGTCCCTCTAAAACATGGGTGCTCAGCCTCTAGCCTGGCTAGCCTGGGCCAATGCCCATCCACTCCATGGGGCTCCCCATAGATCTAGAAACTTGGTAGCAGGAAAGTGGTGCCAAGTACTCCCTCACCACCAAGTTTCTGGACTCATGGGGAGCCTCAAGTGCTGCACACTGGATTAGGCGCCTGATCCCAGAATGCAGGGCTGGGTGGAGGCAACGGTGGGTACCAGGGACCAATCCCAGCACCTTCCCCTCTTACCTTATCACACTGTGTCCCTGGCCAGGGCCCAATCCTGGTGCTCTGGGACCAGTGCCAGACCCCTGAAGACCAATCCTGTCATACAGGGGCAAGAGAGGGTGGTGCCAGGTGTCAGGGCCCACTCCCAGAACCTGGGGCAGAGAAGGGATAGTGCAGGGCCTCAGAGCCCAATCCTGACATATGGGGCTCCATCCAGCTCATGGAACAGCCCCACACCACCCATCTGGCCTGTGGAAGCCAAAAGGTTGAGCAGCAGTGTTCTAAAACTCACTTGCTTCCTCCATGTCACTTTTTATATTTTTGAAAGTTCACTCTAACAGCACAAATATGGTTTTTCCCCCCACAGTTTCCCAGTGTCTTTAAAGAAAGGCTCTTTCTCTTTTTTCCATTTTTGTTTTAGCTTCATTTAAGCCTGAAGTGGAGTTAGTGACTAGTATATAAGGAGGAAGATTAGTTTGGCATGGAAGACGGACAACTTCCTGCATGCCATCTACCCACACCCCACTTCTGCAAAACAGATATAATAATAATGATGACAGAGAATTGTAAGAATGCCTATGCTACTATGTTACTGTTTATAAAGCACTTAGATTTCCAGACTACAGCTGTTACAGAAGCGTGGCAGCTTTCAACTGGGATAAGTATTCTTATGACAAACTTGTTGGAAGCTTAGAATTAAGACTGCAGGATCTGACAGAAGCGGGGGGGGAAGGTGAAATAATGATCCCATTGAGTAAGAACCAAAGAATTGATAGTCAAATATAAGGCAGATGTGTCAAACTCACTTGCACCCCCACCAGATTTGAATCATGAGTTCCTTGTGGGCCAGATCCAGACCCCCCCAGCAGGGTTAATGGCAAGGGTGGGAACCACTGTCTGCTCAGGGAGCCAGGGGGGGTTAACACAACTGTTTCTTGGCCTGCTGCTCTCAAAATGTGTTCCTAATGGGACTCTACACCCTGAAATTCAACACCATGCCCACTTGTCTTACTCCTACATCCAGGCCCCTCCCAAAACCCCACAGACTGGATCATATGGCTCAGCAGGCTGTATGTTTGACACCCCTGCTCTAAGGGAAGTGTCTTCTTCAAAAACATTCTTTTTCCCTAGTTTGTGCACCTTATCAATTCTTCTCTGCTGAATTCTGTCTTTGTTCCATTGTGCAATCACTCTCCCTGAATACTTATTTACATTTTCTCTACTTTACAGATTGTGGATTTCTGTCTTCTCACAATCTTGCACCCTCCCTAGACTATGTTCCTCTTTCTGTATACCCATCAATCCAACCCTATGCACTGTAATATTTCTTCTCTGTAGTACTTCTCCCAGTAAAATACTCTGATTTGGTACACGAAAGTTACTCAAAATACTGTGTTTTCTCACATACAACACACAACCTTTTCCCAAAAAACAGCTCCTGGAAATTGAGGTACACATGATATGCAAGTAATAGGGCAAGAGCAGGTTTTGCCAGTTTACTTGGTGAAACAGAATGTAGACTCTGCAGCAAACCATTGTTCTACTTCCTATGAGCAGGTTCAGATTTCTAGCTCATTTACTACAGGAAAAGATTTTTTTATTCATTTTGTTTTTCAAAAATAAGGTGTGTTTATATTCTGGGGTGTTTTATATACAAGAAAATACAGTAAGCTAAGGTGTGCTCGGCAGTGCTATGTTGGCTAGCACTATGGAAGAAAGAGACTTGGGGGTCATCATTGACCACAAGATGAACATGAGCCTGCAATGCAATGCGGCGGCTAGTAAAGCGACCAAAACGCTGGCTTGCATCCATAGATGCTTCTCAAGCAAATCCCGGGACGTCATTCTCCCCCTGTACTCGGCCTTAGTGAGGCCGCAGCTGGAGTACTGCGTCCAGTTTTGGGCTCCACAATTCAAAAAGGATGTGGAGAAGCTTGAGAGAGTCCAGAGAAGAGCCACGCGCATGATCAGAGGTCAGGGAAGCAGACCCTATGATGACAGGCTGAGAGCCCTGGGGCTCTTTAGCCTGGAAAAGTGCAGGCTCAGGGGTGATCTGATGGCCACCTACAAGTTTATCAGGGGTGACCACCAGCATCTGGGGGAACGTTTGTTCACCAGAGCGCCCCAAGGGATGACGAGGTCGAATGGTCACAAACTACTTCAAGATCGTTTCAGGCTGGACATAAGGAAGAATTTCTTTACTGTCCGAGGCCCCAAGGTCTGGAACAGCCTGCCACCAGAGGTGGTTCAAGTGCCTTCATTGAACACCTTCAAGATGAAACTGGATGCTTATCTTGCTGGGATCCTATGACCCCAGCTGACTTCCTGCCCTTTGGGCAGGGGGCTGGACTCGATGATCTTCCGAGGTCCCTTCCAGCCCTAATGTCTATGAAATCTATGAAGGTGCTATGTGTTATATGGGTACAATACCTTTAAAACAGATTTGATACCGTTGAGAGCCAGTCTGAAAGTCTACAGTTTCATTTGGATCTGCTAGAAATAAATTCTCCAGATCATCAGAAGTTAGTGAGGAACCTCCGGGGTTTCCATCCTGTAGAATGGAAAAGATTTTAAAAAAAACCACTGGTTAAATCTATTTAGAGAGGACAAACTCTATATAACTACTTTTCTTCACTCCCTGATAAAGATGAGCAATGAATTCTGACCTCTGCTGGTAAAGTCATAGAATTTATATCATTTCTGTTTATGGTAGGGAAAAAAAAGACAAGATACTGGTCCTTTCTAAAACAGAAGGTTCTTAATTGCTAAATAACACATTTTAAGATGCCTAGTTACTCAATAAGTCCAAACCTAGCAAATGCTGTTAGGATGCACAAGTTAGTATGCATCAGAGGAGACTGGATTGCATACATCCTCACATAAGTGAATGACAGGGATCTTCAGGATGGCTTCTCACCTGTCTTCCATACTCAATCCACTGGCCTTGATCATTTTTCCAATACCAAATCCACTTTGTCGTCAGTATGAATTTTGGAGGTTTTGTAACAGATGATGGTGTAGAAAGGCGACGAAGTTCAGCAAAGGCATACATCATTTTTTGAAAATTGATGTTCTGAAGTGGTAAGCTATAAAAGATAAATTCAGAGAATTCATACAAGAATGAATGCTGCATATTTATTCTCTTTAGCCCAAATCCCTTCATACTATGTGGCCATCTGTGTTTAATGCTGCTTATAAAAGGAAGATGTCTTTTGCAATATGTACCTGTCGCAGACCACTGAGGTGCCCTGCTCCTAAAGAGGGGAAACTGCTAGGGAAAGAGCCCTAGCAGGGAATAAGGAGCCCAGCTGTGGGTTGCCAGGGCAACCAGAGGAGGTCAGCTGACCAGAAGGGGCAGGGCCTGGCTCCCTTATAAACCTAAGGAGCTGAGGCCAGAGGTAGTTCCCTGTCAGCAGCTAGAGAGGAAGGAGCTTCCTGAGCAAAGATGTGAGGAGAAGCCTGACTGCAGGTACAGACCAAGCCGGGTAAAGGATGGCAGCCCTGGGATGTTTGAGCAACGTGGTTTTAGCTGGGTGGCTTTAAGTTATGTTATAGCCTAAGGGCTTGTGTTTTGTTTTGCTGTTTATCGCTGGTGGCTTGGGTGAGGCTATTAGGGGTTGGAGGAGGCCTCATAGGGGACCCACAGCAGTGTGAGAACCCCAGTGCCAGCAAGGGTGCAGCACTTGGGGTGCACTGACCCTGGCCCCAGAAAAGGGGCAGTTGAGAAGCCCCAGAGAAGGGGGCGTTGGGGAGAAGCCCCAATGCGGGCGTGGTGAGCCCCGGAGAAGGGGGCAGCATTGCGGTGAGCCCCGAGAGCGGACGGCTTTACAGAGAAGGCCCTGCGAGAGGGCAGCAATACTGAGGAGGGGCAGCGTTGTGGAGAAGGCCCCAGAGAGAGGCTGTGGAGAGAGACGGGGCCACGGAGCGCCCGAGTGCCAGAGAGATTGTAGACCTGGACAGAACAATGTCTATTCCATCTGCAAGGCTTGGGGCATGGTATTGCGGTGGTAGGAGCCACGCATAGCCCCTAAGGCTGGGGTGCCCCTGAAGCACCCATTGTAGAGCAGGACCCACGAGGGGTCTGGAAAACCACGGGGTCGTAGTGTCCGTCGAGAAGTTACCAAGACGGCGTAAAAGGCAGCCTCCCTAACATATGTGAACATCAAAGATGTGGCGGGCAAGAATTTGAGGGTGCCCTTGGGCCAACTTGGCACAGAAAGGGGGCTTTGAGGAGATCACAGCCCTCCTGCAGGACCCCGCCGTGACAGTACTAGAACTACAATAGCTTCCCAATTGTTGGGATGTCTTGATTCAGGAACCTCAGATCCTTCTGACTGAACTGGTTTCTCAGTGTTGTCCTCACATTTGCAGTTACAAAAACTGTGGCCACACTTTTGGATTCTGCAGGCTGTACTTGGCCTTCAGGCTGCACTTTGAATTCACTGGCTTTTAACTCTAGAGAAGCTTTAAAATATAACTGGGGCTGGATTGGTTCCTGTTCTATTATGAAAAGTACTTCAGAAGTCAGCCTTCTTTGGAGGACACTGCCAAAAATACTTGGCAAATCCCTTTGCTTTCTAGATAGACAAAGTGAGAATATCTAAGTAACCACTGATGGTCAGACCTTGTCTTCAGACCCAGTGCACCATGGGTAGAAGGATAGGTCCTTCTAAGATGGAGCATCCCAACAAGCAATTAACAGGAAGATAAGGAAGGTAAGTGATCAAATTGGACACTCCCATTCTTTACAATAAGTGCTTCATAAAAGTGTCATGTGCATTTTGGGTTTTTTACTTTTTTAAAGTTGGAAAGTTAGAGATGTACCAGATACCACATACATGTCATTAATCTATAAAATTATAACCAGGACTGGCCCTAGCTATTTCACTTGCCTGGGGCAAAATATATATTGTTGTCCCATCCATCTCTCATATTCACATAGCTTAATGGTCAATACCATTAAAAGCCACTAACTCTTAACTCAGCTATGGAAATCCCCCCTACCCTCTCCTTCAATTCCACTACCTTCAGCAATTGCTCTGTGTAACCAAATGATGGGCCAGTCCTGATCTTCAACACACTGTACAGGTTATTCCAAACAGGCAAGCATTGTCATGGTGCCATCTGCTGTCTAGCTGTTCTCCATTTTCCTTTTCACATTTTATTTTCCCCCTGTCTTCTCCCAAATCCTGTTCACTGAAAAAACTCGCTGACATTCTTAAGAGGTCAGTAAAGATCTTTCAGCAGAAGTCTTCTCCATGGGTTTTAACATAGTACTACAGGTTACTCTTACATGGCTTAGCAAAAAAGGATCCAAACACCATGATACCTGCTATTATTTGGGTCACAATAGGCCTTTTCAATTTCCTCCATTTTGGCAAGGTCATTCCAATTTACTCCATTAAATACCTGCCATCGATAAGGCAGATGGTAATGAAGCATCCTGCATTTTTCTACAAAGAAAAGGGAAACATGGCAAAAGAATCATGCAACCTTAAAGCAAACCAATGGCAAGACAATGAAATTAACCAAAAGGCAAGCAGCAGCCAAATCCTTTTTATCCTCTGTCCTTTCCCTGTTTTTGATTTTTATGCCCATTTTATACTGGGGTAAATCAAGAGTTAATCCATTAATGTGAACTTTGCACTTGAGACTACCAGAGTACAAACATTTCCTCTCTGATTAGGGAAGCAGCATAAGCATGATTAATTATTGATTTTTAAGTCCTAGAATCCACACACATTTTGTTACCTAGGTATTGACTCTGGCGGAGCTGAAACCAGCAAAGTTGAGAATAAATTTGTTGACCAATCCCTTATGACACATCAGCACTTATCAAAAGGGCAGATATACAGCATGAAGCAACCAGGGAACCCTGGTGATATAGTTTTATTTTTATTTCTCCCTCAGTTTCTAAAGGAGTTTCGGGGTCAGTGGCATAACAGAAAATAAATATGGCTACCATCTGACACGCACATTCGTCTGTAAGGACCTGTTATAGGTACTGATATACATGATGGCTTCATAGTTGAGACAAAGAACCTGATGACTTCATGTTCTTGGGGGGTTTTTTTCTTCCCTCTTACTTTTTTAAAAAAAAAAAAAAAAAAAAAAAACTTTAAAGTATGATGTCTAATGCAGAAAGTATTCTAACCATGAAAATTCCTGTGTAATACCTCCTGCATTGAGCAAGTTCTGAACTGGAAGCCTTATCTCAGTCTTTGGCTATCCTCTCAATATCTTCACCACTCTGACCATCTTTTTGTATTACTGACTTGAGACCAATTGGGCACAGTTATCAGCTAATGTACTAAGACTCACCCCTACTAACTTAAAATGGAAGCTTTCACATCCCTTTAGTACCAGTCGGACACCAAGGGTAAGTTCTGAGTGATAGCAGAGGACCTTATTCAGAAGACTAACCTTTATGTTTGCAGAACTTCCAGATGTGGAACAGGCAAATCTCATTACATTTATTCACATCACTGCTCCTAGCAGTTTTACGAGCAGAGAAGGCTTTTGCAGCTGTGAGAGAGAACAGAATCCAGATTTTTATCAAACTTTATTACTCCTGTGTATTGGGCTGAGCCCTGTTACTGAAAGTAGGACTAGGCAGTAGAGTTAGAACAGTGGTGCTCAATCTTTCTGCCCCACAAGCAACATGAGTGGCATGGGGCTCATCTAAGGGTCAGATTCCCCTCCCTGTGGACCAGTCTGGCTGCCAGGAACCTGCCCCCCACCACCATTGGGATTGGGCCAGGAAGGCCTGGTGCCATGTCACCCCCCCCCCCCCCCCCCCCCCCCCCCCCCTCCCCGGCCCCCTCCCCCCTCCACACATGCAACACCCTTACCCAGGGGCCTGGCACTGCCCACTCCTGCTGCACAGTAGGATTGCGTCCTGGGGGCCTGGTGCTATCACCTCTTGCCCCCCTTCCACACCAGGATTGGGCCCTGTGCTGCCTCCACATGTGAGCATTGGGCCCTGGGGCCAGCACCACCTCCACCTGGCCCTGTGGGCCACATGACATGAGGGCCGTGGGCCAGATCTGACCTACGTGCCGGCAGTTAAGCACCCAAGTTAGAAAGCTACAGAGCCTCAGATAAGAAGTTCAGGAGGGGGAGCTAGGGGCTACGTAAGCCTTGCAGAGGCAGAAGCTCAGTCTGACCTGGGCAGAGCTAGAGGCAGGCGATCTCTACTGGGAGCTGAAGGAAGCAGAGTTGGGAACTGGAACCCAACTCGGACTGTGCAAGAAGTAGCTCCTTGCATAAAGCTGAAAAGCAGGACCAGAGATGAAGGGAACTATGCGTAGACCCAGGAGGGCCCAAGCTGACAGAAGCCAGTGGGACCAAGCAGGAGCCTGGGGAGGGCTTTTAGAAAGGCTCTCCCAGCTGCAAAATAATTGTAGTGGAGTTTTGCTCACTGCACTTTGAGCCCTGATGTATGGGATTGGCTGAAGGGAGGCCACTGAGGGTACTTGGGGACGGTAGTGCAATTGACGAAGGAGGCGTGTAGAGATCAGCTTGAGGGGCACAGGTCCGGTGAGCTGAACTGAACTTGAGAGAAATGATCCCAGGGAGAAAGAACTGAGGGGCAAAGGAGTCACTCTGGTGGACTGGGGCAGCCTCCCAAATTCAAAATTAACATCAAAGGTATGGCAAGTGAGCACAGGGAGGCACCCTGATTAACCAAAGGAGAAGAGACAGGTATTATAGTGGCCACCAGGAGGCATTGTATCTACCTTTAGTGGGGAGTCCCAGTTACACCATGCCAAACAAACAGCCATGGAAAACACCTTGCAAGTGAAAGAATTATAAAGACTTGATTCTCTCCATGTTATCTAGGAGACCATAAGGAGCTGCCTGGGCGTGGTGCAAGTCATGGCTACACAGCCCTCATTTCACAGAATCATAGAAGTAGGGTCGGAAGGGACCTTAGATCTTCAAGTCCGACCCCCTTCCTGGGCAGGAGGAAAACTGGGCTCAATTGACCCCAGTCAGGTAGGCATCAAGCTCCTTCTTAAAGACCCCCAGGGCAGGAGCCAGCACCACTTCCCTTAGAAGTTGGTACCAGATCCTAGCTGCCCTAACTGTGAAGTAGTTCCTACAGATGTCTAATCTAAACCTACTCTCCAACAACTTGTGGTCATTATTCCTTGTTTTCCGGGGGGGCACTAGGGGAAACAAGGTCTCCCCCAAACCCTTCTGGTCCCCCCCTAGTGAGTTTCTAGCCAGCCACAAGGTCCCCCCCTCAGCCTTCTCTTGTGAAGGCTGAACAGGTTCAGGTCCCGTAGCCTCTCATTGTAGGGTTTGCCCTGCTGTCCCTGGATCATGCGGGTGGCCCTCCTCTGGACCCTCTCCATGTTGTCCACATCCCTCTTGAAGTGGGGTGCCCAGAACTGGACACAGTACTCCAGCTGTGGCCTGACTAGTGTCACGTAGAGGGGGAGGATCACCTCCTTGGACCTACTTGAGATGCACCTGTGGATGCACGATAAGGTCCGGTTAGCCCTGCTGACCATGACCTCGCATTTCGGCCCATGTTCATCTTGGACTTGATGACTCCAAGATCCCTTTCTGCCTCTGTGCTCCCAAGAAGGGAGTTTCCCATCTTATAAGTGTGCTGCTGGTTACTACTGCCCAAGTGCAGCACCCTGCACTTGTCAGTACTGAAATGCATCCTGTTTTTGTTAGCCCACCCCTGCAACCTATCCAGGTCTTGCTGCAGTCTTTCCCTCCCTACTAACGTGCCCACCTCACCCCAAATTTTGGTATGATCAGCAAATCTGAACAGGTTGCTTTTCACCCTGTCGTCCAAATCGCTGATAAAGAAATTGAACAGTGCAGGCCCAAGGACCGAGCCCTGGGGGACTCCGCTGCCCAATTCCCCCCAGGTCAAATATGACCCGTCCACCACCACCCTCTGAGTGTGACCCTTCAGCCAATTAGCAATCCATCTGACTGTAGGCATTGATGCCACAGTCGCCTAGTTTTTTAATGAAGATGGGGTGGGAGACGGTGTCAAAGGCCTTGCTGAAGTCCAGAAAGACTACATCCGCGGTGACACCTGCATCCAATGCTTTTGTGACCTGATCGTAAAAGGCAATCAGGTTGGTCTGACATGACCTGCCCCTAATGAATCCATGCTGGTTGCCCTTGAGCACTATCCCCGATGCCAGCCCATCACAGATATGCTCCTTGATGATCTTCTCAAAGAGTTTCGCCAGGATTGAGGTAAGACTGATGGGCCTATAGTTGCTCGGGTCCTCCCTCCTCCCTTTCTTAAAGATGGGAACCACATTGGCTATCTTCCAATCATCTGGCACTGGCCCGAGCACCACGAGTGCTCATAAAGCCATGCCAAGGGCCCTGCAATAACCCCTGCTAGCTCCCTCAACACCCTGGGGTGGAGAGCATCTGGACCTGCTGATTTGAACACGTCCAGCCCCTCCAGAAGCACTCTAACCCAGTCCTCCTCAACCTTAGGTCTTGAGACATTCCCCTCGAGTCCATCTTGAATCATTTTAAATTGCTGGCATTAAGGGCAGGGGGACAGGAGGAGGGAAAAATGCACAACTGTAAAATACTATATAGCACAGGGAGTGGTAACTTATGGCCCTCAGGCTGGATCCAGACCTCAAAGATGTTAGATCTGGCTCAGGAAGGTCTGACCTGGTTCAAGGCAACATGGGGATCTGGGATGCAGGGAGCTGTGCCAAGCCACCTGTCCTCTCTGCAGTACAGGCACCTTCAGCTCTCAGGGCTGAGAGGGAAGAGGGACAGAGACTTTCAGCTCACAGCAGGGAGGTGGGTTGCAAGCTCTGGCCTGGGGCAGCAAAATATTGCTGACCTCTGATGTTGGGCATTGTAACTGCCATCCTAATGAGCTGCCAAGCCACCCTTTGAGGGGCTAATGGAAAATGGATGAAGGAAATCTCCAATCTCAAGAGTGGGATGAGGCACTGGGGTTCTGCAACAGCCTCTGGTTCCTGGAGATCTAGAATATGAGACTCCTGGAAGCAAATCAAACCCTCATCTGTGCTCCAGTCCATTTCTCAGCTCCTGTAGCAATGTTAGCCCTCCATTATGCCACTGTAACTGAAGTCGGAACACTAATGACAAGCAGCTTTTTGGACCACACTCTTACCCAATGGACTTCAATTAAATCAAGCTATTTTTTTTGCCAGCTGACAATCTGGCTTGTAATGGCCAATGCAAATAAAAAAGGCAGGGTAGATGTGCATCTTATAGACTGAGGTGGGCAGTTGTTTCAGCTGGAGGACCACTTCACAAGTTTTGGTGAGGCATTGGGCACTGCAAAGATAGCCCCACCCCTTGATGGGTGCCCCACCCCAGTCACCATCTTGTGACCGGAAATCCTTCCCTCCTAACCTCTGATCTTTCTCCCCTCACCTAGGAAGTACTCCTTCTGGAGGTGGAGGGGTGTTCCTTGTACATTGTGGGTGTAGGGTGTGGTTGGGGGGGTGTGGGTGTGCGTGTATGGTGCAGGTGGGGTGTGTGTATGTGTGGGTGTGGGATGTGTATAAAAGGTGTGTGTGGTTGTGGTTGACAAAGGTGTGGGGTATGTGGGACTCTTACATGTATGGTGGGGGGGGTGTGGAGTGTAAGTGTGGATGTGTGTAGTGGATATGGGATGTGTGTGGGACAGTATTGGGTGTGGGCGTGGGTGTGTGTGTGGGTATGGTAGGGGTTGAGGTGTGTGGGTCCGTGTGGAGGAATAAGTTCCTTTTTGTTGATGAGCCTACAAGCTTCACTTCATAAATCTACTGGATACAAAAAATCATGACTTAATATAGACATTGGATTTATGACACATTACAACCTGCCTCATCTGATTCACCAGGTACCTGCCTGAACTTACCATTTACACATTTTCCCCCTACTTCCTGTCCTCCCCTCCTTTTCTACCCTTTGTCTTCCTAACTTCCACCTATTTACTTTTGCCCAGACTGCCTCTTTTCTACCTTGAAGAACTCTTCTAAACTACAGCAGTCTCCCATGCTTACCTTTTTGCATTCCTTCACCCACTATTTCCTCTTCTTTTTCCCCTCTCCCTTCTCACTTTCACTAACTGACGCCCCCCCCAGTCACACTTCTAGCTTCTTTCATTCCTTGGAGATCTCAGAACACCAGAGACTTCCTGTGATGGAGCAGCTTTAGTACTCCAACACTTTAAGGGCTGGAGCATGCAGCCGGCTGGTACCTGATTAGGTTGGCTATTTTAATGCCCAGCTCTCAAGGCTGAGCCAGCATGGGAGGAACATCATCCTGCTAAGCTACCACTCCAGGAACATCTCGGAGATAAGGGTCGGGGCTATGGGGAAGGAGGAGGCCCCTGGTCCTGGGCATGACCAAAAACTGCACCCTGCTGGGGTAGGGACACCTTGTGGGACTGCCTGTGGTGGGGCAGTGTCACTTAAATGCTGGGACCATGAACCTCTCCAGTGAAAGGCAGGTAGGGGCACATAAACCCCAGCCCCCACCTTCAGGTGGGTATAGTGAGTGAGCAAGGTGGGGCTGGGTATGCTTGCAGAAGCTCCTGAGTCCTAGAGGGGTGGAGGAACCTGGTGAAGTGGGCCAGGCAAGCTGGGAAGCAGCACCTGAGACTGCAGGGGTGGAGGACCCTGAGCCCTAGAGAAAGGGCAGATTTGTTAGGGCCAGGTATGCTTATTGGGAAAGACCTG